>NW_014556924.1:314868-374220 GCF_001313825.1 Dinoponera quadriceps | reverse complement strand
CCCCCCCCCCCCCAGCCCTGTACGCGAGATGCGGGGGAGAGACGAACGAGTTGGGATCAGGTGCGTGTGTTGTCGCATGAAAGATTTTCACGGGATCCGTCCGATCGGAACGTGCCTATATTCGTGAACATACATACGAATGTAGCACGTGGATCGTAAGAGATGTAAATCTGTGGATGTTGCCCAATTTTTCCGTGGTCCATTCGACCCGATCAATCGCGATGTAGCTTTTATGAGAGTCGTATAGTAAAGTTTCATCTTATCCCAGCTCTCCCTTGGCGACACCCTCGCTCTTCCTCTTCCCCGTCTCTCCAAGAAGATCGCAAGTGTCGTGACCAATGCGTAGGGAAAACTAGAACCCACCACCATCACGGTGGTTCGATTCAGTCGAATTTCCTCGTTACTTCTTCCATCGACGAGTTTTCAACTTAAACACGTATTTTGCGTATATCACGTATTATACGTAGTACATATGTGTGTAAATATATATAAATTCACATTTATATATATTTATACGTATATATTCTTTTTTCATCCCCTATACAGCGCTTGCATCCACGTAGAAAGCTCTCTCCATAAACAGCCAGAACCAACTTAGCGGTGGTCCACGCAGTCCTCGGCCAATTTCTCTATCTTATTGGCTCTTTCTCTCTCCCTCTCTCTCTCTCTCTATATATATATATTTCTATCTGTCTCTCCGTTTTGTCTTCTTATTCCCGACCTCACATTCGGCCACTGTGCACCTGGTCCTCGTAATCACGATTATACGTCGGACGCTGCTCTCATCCCCGCGCGTCTTTGCAGGATTCTCCGGAATCCCGTGTCTGACCCTCTTCTCCAAACTGTCCGAATCGCATCACGTTTATGCTTCGCCGGTCAACGAGCATCGGACATTATTCTCCCCAGGAGAGCTTTATTTCGCAAACTGACCGTGAAACACCGCCCATGAAGTAGCGTTCCGCGTGTCCGAGCGGTGGCGTTAAGCTGGCTGTTAAATCGAGTCGCGCGATATAGAGCACGCGATTCGTGTTTCTCTTCGCTCACACACAGTTTTTCTCCCGTTCTCGCGGCCGTCTTTACACATTCCGCGATGACTCGTCCCGCTCCTCACTGTTAAACGAGCATCCTTCACGTATTGCGTAACGCACCGCGATAACTCGCTCGTAAGCAGTCCATACCTCCGTCTAAATTCGCTTCTTATGGAACTCGTAATTAGCCGGCGGCACGAACTTTCATTGTTGCACAGTGTAAGACTCGACGGCGGTAAAAGATTCATCTTGTCATTGGCTATTGTTCTTATAGCGGCCTTAGCTGCTATTCCTATCGATTTCAGTTGAAGCGGAAAACTCCACGGTCGCGCGACTAAAGCAGACGGCGTCAAACGACGCGGACGAATCCGCGCGTTTTCGTCTCGCTTTGTTCAACCACATCAACAGCCTTGTCGTGTTGTGACGATTGTAAATAATTTTACGTTCATGCCAGTTCCGCGACGGCAATTGCGAATTTGACGCGCCGCTAGGACCGCGTACTCAAATCACCATGCACAGTAAGAAATGTTGTGTTAAATATCACGCATTTTACGAACGGTCCCGCTCAGAATTTTGTATTATTTAACGCAAGGTGAACGTGTTGGAAAGTATTGTTATGTCCAAAATTAATACGTTAATCGACACGGAAGTATAAAATGTCGAACATTTACACCCGTTGAATATCGACACAACACAAAATGTTGAAATGATATAAACGCAATATGTTAAATTAACACAATGCTGTGTTAAAAATTCAACATAAACATTTCAACAAGGAGCAGCACGAGTACAGAATGTTTTTTACTGTGTGTGCGCGACGAACAAATTGAAGAGTCTGGCGCGATTTAAGCTACCCTTTTCGAGAAATTATTCGGGGAATTATTCTTGAAGGTTGGAGGAACTTCCAATTTGTATCGATTGTTCCCGGTTGAGAGAGTGAGTTGCGCCGATGCGACGGACTCTTTAATTTTCGTAGGATCGTGATGACAATAGAATTAACCCGCCAAGTTTCATGCGACAGAATATTGATATAGATCCGAAATCGCGCACGTTGCGCAAAGGGTAGCATTCATTTTTCGGCTGCGAGCAAACTGAACGTAACCCCTTCGGTCTCAGTTGACCGAAAAGGAAGAAAGAAGGAACGTCAATAGTGTCATCCTCCGGCTGCCGCGATTCCGCCGCACTACGAATGCGCGAACTGACGTCATCGGACGAAACCGAACGAAATGCGCGACGCTTATCGTTCGCGTTCAAGGCTCTCTCGGATGTTCTCATGTATTATCTAACTATGGCAATCACCTCGGCACTTCAAAGCGACGACGACGACATACATCGTCGTTGGTCGTTTCTCCAGGGCGCCGAGTTCGTCCCTCGCGGGACATATTGTTCTTGGTCGTGGCGAGCTTCGGAAAGACGTACTCGACCAAGCTCGCGTATATTTTCTCATCTTTTTATTCAACTTTTTATTCATCTTGGAGTGTGTGTTTTTAACAAAACACGCAAAGTCTCGGATATTAATGGTCGATCGCGTTTCATTAGGGTGATAAGGGAATTATTTACGACCCGTCGAAGAGTTCCCAAAACACTCTGTAAGATGATTGTACAGCCAACTTTTTAATTATATCGAATGTATGCGTTTGTCACGGCGACTTGTGCTGAGCAGCGCGATAAAGAGAATGGCATCGTTGGTCTGTTGCAGCTGTTACAACAGGTCGCGATAGCTCGCACAAATGTACGAGTTGCACAACATACGAATTGTAGTTTTAATGAACTATTCGCGATGACACTTGTTTCCTCTCTGTCTCACTCTCTCTCTCTCTCTCTCTCTCTTTCTCTTTCACTTTCTCTCCCCCCCTCTCTCTCTCTCTCTCTCTCTCTTTGTGTATGTATGTGTGTGTGTATGTCACTATCACTATCTGTTTCTCAGGTCTCTAACAATTATTTCTATACTCTATATAATTCACTTTGTGTCACTGTATTCTCTTTCTCCCCCCCCCCTTTTTCTCTGTCCGTACTTTGTCTGTCTCGCACAGTCAATGGTCGATAAATGTTCAATCACACGAAGAAGCACACGTTACGTGAAGTATACGAAAGTATACGAAACGAACCAAAGCCGAACAGACAATTAAGAGAAACAGAAAGAAAGACATTTAGAAAAGAAAAACGAAACGATACAACGAATCTCTCACTTATAGGCTAATGAAGTAAAACTAGAATGTGTCACCTACTTTCAGACGAGCAATAGAACTCTGGTGCAGAATGTATCTGTGACAGGCAGATCCCCTTCTCAGGATTACTACATGGTTAGTCCGCAAGTCCATTCTCCGCAAGTTTGATGATTGTTTGACCATCTTATAAATAATCTGATATTAACCGTTTCTCTCTATTTATCTATATCTATATATATATACATATTCTCATTGTTTCCCGTTTTTTCTTATTTGACGTGTTGATTTTTTTGCGACACTTGATCGATATGTATTCTGTACTATAATTTCCTGCTAGCAAGCTCAGTTTGCCTTTTGTGTTGTCTGTCTCTCGCGCTCTCTCTTTCTCTCTCTCACTCTCTCTTTTTCTCTCTCATTCACTTACTCTCTAACCATGTCTCTTTCTCCTCCATTAACGCCACTACTATTGTTATTATTACTCCTACTACTCCTCCTAATACTACTACTACTCTTACTACCAAACATTACTACTATTACTACTATTACTACTATACTATTATACTACTTATCTGTCTCTTTCACACACTTCTCACAATGTCTGCATTTTATTTAATAGTGATTGCTTACGGACCGCGAATCTCGATTAATATTTTTCGCTCGTCTGCTTATTATTATATATTACATGTGACACAGCCGCGTTTGTGGTTGATTCTAAATTGTCCTCCACATGGAGAAAATGCCAGCCAGTATATATCGGCGTAATTTGTTTCGCCATATGTTGAGACATGCAGCCTTTGCAATGATCATTATCACTGCGGCAGTTGTATATCGCTGCTAATAGTTTTTATTTTATTTCCTATATATCGTTGCGCCTCTCCGCGATCCGGTCGCGGGATACGATCGAGCATCATCCGATCGTATCGCTTCTTCCTCGGCACTCATTATCACACAATTTCCTTCGTCCTCTGTCTCCGTCAGCGAGGCGCTAATGGAACGTGTGTACGGTATGCGCTACCGTTCGCCGCAATAGTTGACGCGCGGCTGAACTTGACGCTGATCCTCGCAGCCCGAGAGACGATAGCTTAACGCTCCTCTGTTCGATGGACTTATTACGACCGTTTTGGCTGCCGTCATACGCTTCTCGATTGCTCCGTCGCGTCCTTCTTTTCGTGTGCGCGCGCGTGTGTGTGTGTGTGTGTGGTGTGTGACTCCCTCCTCTTCTCTTTTTCCGGGTTTTTTTCTCTTTCTTTTTTTCTCCTCGTTTCTTTTCCTCACTGACCTCTACGATGTTTTGCATGTATGTGTGCGTTTGTCGCGTTCGGAAACGCTCGTGAAATTCGTCCATACGTCGAAACGAGCGAGCTCCAAAGCTTGTCAAAGTGCCGATCAAAGGTATAACAACGGCGCTGTTGCGATGTGTGCTCCCTATTCCTTCCGACACAAACGCTGCCCTCGGAGGTCTTGGTTAAGGTTGACTGAGGTTTCAGTGATTCCCGATAATATGTCCAGTTCTAAGCCCTGGATTCTCACCTCTAGTTCTGCTCCCTGCGTTGTCTCCAGAGACGGAGAATCGATCGAATCCCAGTTAACGTTAACTAACGTTCGAAGGAACGGCCCGCTAACACACACTCGACGAATGTTCTTCCTTTTTTTTTCTCCTCTCCACTCTTTCTTTTCTTCCGTTTCTATCTTTCGCTTTCTAGTGTGAGCACTGTTTTTGATTTCCGGCGCACGACTTCCGGGTCGGCCGGCCCCTTTCTGCGCCCTGATTACACTTCTTCCGCCTAATCACATCTCACTTTGTTTTCTTTTTTTTTTTTCTTTTTTTTCATCCGTGTTCTGATTACTTCCGCTGTGTGAAGCATTGTTGTGACGATTGATTAACACGTGGTGTACCGATGTTATAACATATACCAATATATATATGTATATATATATATATACATTTGTATCGATGTGCGCGCGTATGACATGTTTTTTTTTTTTTTTTTTTTATTGTGCGTTTAACGTGCACAGTGTGTATGTATATTCATATATATTGCATTGTGCGTGTTGTGTATCGATACGAGAATTTGTTCCGAGCGGTAACGCTCGGCCAACAATACGGTATTTCGACGGATTTCTTTCTGCGCTCGCCCGGGGCGGGGACGTGCGCTCGATCGCGTTTTCCGCTCTCTCTCTCTCTTTCTCTCGCACAAAAATCTGGCCTCTTGACCGGTCGAGTCTCGCAATTTTCTCGCGCGTCCCTCCGAAACGCAGTATACCGAACTTTTCGTGTCTCACTTGTATTGCGAGAACGCGCATACCAACTATACTGACATTAATGAAAGACACGTACTAATACCGAGCGGCAACGCACGTTCGCATCGAAATTTCAAGCGACATCCGGTCTCCGGTTGGCTTTCGACTCGTGTACGTTCGGGCGACTGAAGCCGGTGGCAAATACGGATCTCTGGCCTAGTAGTGTCGCGTCCTGCCTCGATAAGAGTGTCGCTCGACAGCCGCCCGATGAAGGTGCGCCAGACCTTGCCGAGTCATCGCAGAAATGTCCGGACAGACCGGCAGAGTTTTGCTTAAATGTTCCCCATTTTTTCTCCGTTCGATTTTGCACTCAATTTTGATATCAGATTAAAGTACCCGTCAACCTGATGATATATGTCTTAAGGTGTAGATTACCATTTTTTACCGTTCCAGAGAAAATGGACTCCAAAAGTTCCAAACCCGATAAATGAAATAATCGCCATCCGCCAGGATTGAAATCTTACATATTTGTAATCAGGTTGGCGAATACTTTAGTTTGATGCCAAAATTGAGTACAAAATCGAGCGGGAAAAAATAGGGAACATTGCCTATGGACGTTTGTGGCCGCACTCTTTCATATTATTTTACTTACAATGTTCTCGCGTTTTTATGATCGAGAATATCAAGAGAACTATACGCAACAGATTGCATCTTCTCTTACAAATATTCAGCAAATCTCTGCCGTGATGTCCTTCGGTCGAACGGTACCGTCTGACGGTTATCTTCCACTTCGCGAACCGGCGCGTCTCTAGCCGGGTGAATAATATTCAGCAATCTCGTGTGCGACGCGACACTCGAATCAGAACGGACGTGCATTTTACCGTGTGTATTCCACCACTTCCGTCGCGTCTGGTTTTCAACTTCTTGCAAAACTTTATCCCGAGAGAGAAATTGTTTGCGCTCTTTCTTTCTCTCTCTCTCTCTCTTTTTTTACCTATCCGTCTGCCTACCTGTCTATCTCTCTCTCTCTCTCTCTCTCTCTCTCTCTATGCTAGAAAATTGTAGCGCAAAAAGCGGCAGAAGAAAAAGGAAAAGGAAGAGGTCTGAGCGCAAATCCATTTTTCGACACGTGCGCGATGCGCTCGCGAGCGTAGGCCGGATGAGGGGAAGCGAACACACTCACACGTACGCAAAACACACGAAACGGATACATACACACGTACACGTACAGCAGAGATGAAACGGAGGAAACGCGTAGAGAGAATCACTAGCGAACGCCGACGATGCGACTCGCGGGAGGAAAGTCGGCGATTACGCTCTCTAAAAGAGAATATAGGAAAGAAAGTAGTACATTATTAGCGATTGGTGAGATGCGAGAACGAGACTGATGGTTGTAATTTGTGATTTGTTAGCCAGCGGAACCCATTCGAGAGACTGAGGTATAACGGGGCGGCAGTTTTGCCCGCCGCCACTTATCCTGTCGGAGTACAAACAAGTACGTAGCTCATGTAGATCGCCTGCCGTATATATAATACGTTGTATAATCATCAAAACCCGCCAGATACGCGTGTACCGCATATGTATACCTTATATATCGTCATACACGACGGATCGTCGACGTACGTAACACGTGTGCGTGCACGATGGAACATCTCGCCGTCTTGATCTCTCTCTTTCTCCCTCCGTCTCCTTCTCTGTCTCTCTTTCTCTTTCTATCTCTCTCCTCCCGTCTTTTTCTGGATCGAGGATCGAATATCGAGTGCATTTTGATTAAATTCATACTGCCGTGCCACGAAGGCGCGCGAAAAGAATCTCTACGTTCGTTCGCGCCCGATCGACGACGACGACGAAGAATACTTTTGCGTACCGTCCGTGGCATCGGAAGTTGAACCTCTCGATCACATCTCCGAATCGCCAGATCGTCATTCAGAGATCGATAGTAACGGATGGAGAGACCCCGATAATAATGATGGTTATATGGGTTGATAATCACGACGACGACGACGACGACACGACGCTCGTTTCCCAAGTCGTCGCGCGTCTCCTCGGTCCGCGATGTCACGACGGCGACGATTCGATTCGATGCACGGATATATAGACATGAACGGATGTTACGTCTCACACTAATGTCTTTTTTTTTTGTAGCGGGGTGTGGGGTGGTCGGTGGCCCCCCGTCGTTTCTCGGGGACCGCGACAATACCCGGAGATCCACCGGCCCACCCGCGCTTTATTTTTTTCTCAGTAGCATAGTGTATGAGTGTGCTGTGTATTTCTGTTTCCATATCCGCCCCCCCCCCCTTTCCCCCACCGTCCTGTCCCATCCGTCTGGCCCTCGTGAACTTTGGCACGCGCGGTTCATCTCGATGTTTAGATGCCAATAGGTGTGCCGCTCGTACGTGATAATTTACCGGGAACTTCCGCGCACGCTCGTCCGTCACGAAGGAAATAATAAGTTTCAAGTTTTTCTCGTTCGGTTTGCTTTCTGAAACGTCCGTTTGATTCTCGCGCAAACGCAGAGAAAGTCGAATCTCGCGAAGTTTCAATGGTTTCAAAGGGACGCAAGGCTGTGCTTCCTTTGCGGATATCTACGTGCTCTTGCCCGTCCGTGTTTTTCTTTTACATTTGTTTTGCACGATTTTTATTTCGAATTTTTTGTCCGCTTTGATGGCCGCAGAATTACAGCTGCCGCGATCTACAAACGTAGTAACTGGTTTATGCGTCGTGTATACGCGCCGGCGATACCGTTCCCCTGACGGATTCTGCCTCGGCACATGTCTGTATCTCTTCTAACCGATATTTTATTGTTTTATTTCTTTCTTTATATTTCGTTGGATGCGGCATGTGAACTCTCGTCAGACGATCGTTGGCGAGCGCTGACCGTCCGTTCGTTCGTAGACATCGCGCTAAATCGTTTACATTAGCGCGAGATGACACAAAATCAAAATTTCCCCCCAGAAAGCCGCCAAAAAGCTCTCTGTGTCGATCCATCTGTCGACGCTATCTTCTTTCAATGTGATCCGGATACCGGAGAACGACTCAGTAATCGATCTGGATCTTTTTTTTTTTCGGTCGGTGCCGTGGTAATCGAGGTAACGTGTCAGTTAGACCGACATCTGGACGGTGTGCTTTGTCACGAGATAAGAGGAGTATTCCTCTTATCAGGGAATACGCGAGAAGAGAGAAATTTCGGCTCGTAATGGGGGTTTGATCGACGTCTTTCGGCGAGATCGTTCGCGCGGTCTGAGCATATTTATCATCGGCGATTTATTTCTCACTATTAAACGCTCACATTCGGAATTTTCATTCGCATTTTATTCATATTTCGCATTTTTATTCGCATGCGGAGGAACGAGCTTGCATCTAATACGACCGATCGCAAATCCGGAATTCGGTTTCCACGTTCGGTAAGAAATGCAGGATTTTCCGGTCGGTTTAATTCAACGCGTATCTCCGAGTTCAAGGTGTTGATCGATTTTCGCTCGGCCTCACTCGATCCAGTAAAGCCCTCGACACTCTCTCGGTCGGCCGTCCGAAGCCTCTCGCGAGTGACGGAGTCGGCGAACGGACGCCGATGACTAATTATCCTTCCGTGACTGTATGAAGCGAGGCCATTATTCATTATGTTATATCGAGCCGTGATAGACAATTTATTTTAAAGAAATATTCAATCATCGGGGCAAAGCCGAGAGAGATTCTCCGCGAAAAATGGGAGAATATTTAATGTACTATTATTTTTTTTTTACAATTCTTTTACAACTCAGTCATGGAAGGGAATCATAATATCGTAACCCAGTTTGAGTATCCTCCCCCCCCCCCTCCCCCACTTCCCCTGTTTGTTAGCGTGCGAGTGTGTGCGTGTGCACGGTTGGCGAATTTGTGCATCGATTTCTGTTTGCCCGAGATCTAACACCGCCTCGTGTTTTCGTATCGAGTGCCAATTAGAGGATTTAACACGTTACACCATGTGGTCTGTGTTACTGTGAAAAGAGAAGGGTCTCGTCGGTCGAACAATCATCGTGCGATTGTCGGCATGCATTATTTTCCACGAGAAAGAGACCGGATTCATGCGATCATGCAGACTTAAAAGAGAGAAACTTCTTCGCGTCCAGTGTCGGGAAAGTCACTGCCATATCGAAACTTGTACGCAGTTAAAACATCTCTACATTATTTATCTCCGTAGAATGGAGGAAACGAGGGGAATCTATCTATATATATATATATATATTGCGAAATTATGGATTCCCCCCGATTATCGATCAGAAGGGAACGTGAGGGGACAACTTAAGCACTCACGCGTTCTCTTCTGGAGTTCAACAAACGAGAACTGGCTTGGATCATAATGTACTCATCATAAACGGAATCGAGATTGAACAACTCAAGATCTTAATCTTAAGCGCAAACTCTCACAAAAACTGCGAGAGAGAGACCGTTCCACCCGCTCCGAATGGTCCCTCACGAAATATTCATAATACTTAGCGATATATAGGATACGTAATCTGTGATTACAGCGTGTGAAACGTGCAAAGAAGTAGGCTTTACCATGTTGAAAACGCGTGCAGCGTATCCGACTCGCTACGTGTGCGGGATACACTGTGACCCGAAGAGACTATGCTATTCGGGAGAAACGACCCATCCTGTCTCTCTGTCACGAATGTGCGTCATCTTGTCTCTGTTAGTGCTCCTTTGCTTCACTTATTATTATTATTCTACTAATATTACCACTACTATCATCGTCACCAGCACCACTACTACTACTAATTACTACTACTACTACTAACTACTACCACCATCACTATTACTAACTATTCTACTATTACTACTCGTACACTAATTGCAATACTACTATATCTGTCTCTGTCTGAACTTCTCTCCACCCCTACACTCTGTTAACTCTCCAAGTAGTAAGGAGCGGTCACAAGCGTGCGAATGCTTCGGCAGACTCGCTCGCGAACGGTTCAGGACTGTTGCGGACCATTCCTAATTGGATAATTATCGTTTGGCGCGATGGCCTCTTGCCCGGCTACAAGTGCCCCGCTCGTCTCTTCGGAATGAATCGCCCAGTAAGGGTTGACCGTCGATTCAACCCTCCTGGCTTTGTGAGAGATTTTTCCAAGTTTTTAATAATGCTACGAAGTACGGGGACCGGCCTCGAGATAGATGCCGATCGGTGAGGAGCATCTCGGAATCGTCGAAGATTCAATGTAGCTCTCGGCACGTCGACGAGGTGGGCGAGAAGACATCGCCAGGTCGCATTTTCCAATGAACCTCAAATCGTGGTGAGTTCTTCCGACCATAAAGCGATGACACACCAGTAAAACACATCAACTAATGGTAACATCAACATGCAGCAGCACAGAAAATTGCAGCAATGTTACGCATGTTGCAACAATGCTGTTGTGTTAGCTTTTGTGCTGTTATGGTAATGTTATATTTCCCACGTAATAATGCAATTGTTATATCACATTTATATTGTTGAGTGGGAAATTATAACGTTGATACAATGTTACTGTTAAACTTGATGTTTAATAGAAGATTTGCTTTCCAGCAAGAGACACAACAAATCTAGTTATGGCATCTGTTATCCTTTTCCTTATCCAAATGCGAAACAAGGACAAATGATGTTAGAATTAGACTTGTGTCTCTTACTGGAAAGTAAAACCTGGGATAGTAACCGGCGAGTGGATCGAATCAACAATAAGGTCTCGCAACGAAAACAAGTGTCGTGTGATACCCGTGAGATTTCCCAACCACCACTATTCCACTTTCCATGGTCGATTCGAACTTACCACGGTCGACCGGTCGTCTTTTCCCAGCACCGACTGAACCACTGCTGTCTTTAATCGACGCGGTTGCCAAGTCCGACATCCGGTGGTAAGTAAGCGAAAGCCGGTGGAAGTAACTCCACGAGAGACATCTCGAAATCAAGCTCCCTTCTTCGACTCGTCCCCAGTGTAGTTTTTCACGTCGACCGATGCAGGTCATCCAGCCAACCACGTAGATCGCAAGGGGCATTGAGTGTTCGTTAGCATCCTTAACACCTTTATCTCAGAGATGAAGGGATAACTCTCCTTCGTGAGGACGTCCGCGTCGTCTGCATTCGGTCGCTGCCTCCTCCCCCCCTCTCCCTTCGGTAATTGCCCCCGTTGATCACAAACCCTCGTCGCCGTGTGTAGGGTAGGTACGCATAAGTAAAGTAGATTGCGCATGCGATGCCGGGTCATTTCCGTAATTCTAGCTGGCTCGATGGTAGTAGCGAGGTCGTGAGAAAATCCAAAGTAATTCGGCACGTTTTATGTGCCCCTCGACCCCCCCCGTGCAACTCGGTCAGTCCCGATTAGCTCACGAATTCGGGTGAAATGCAACCAAGTCGACTGCGATCGAGGAAACGTCATGAATAGGGGGAGAAAATTTTCGCGACATAGGGAAAAAAACGAGAAAAAAATTGGTAGAATAAATACACATGAAAACGCATCTGCAACCACGAAACACGACAACAGCCACGAGAACAACGACAGGACCAGTGTACGCTGATACATGTACAGGAAACACACGAAAAAAAAAAAAATAGAAACGAAACCGGACAGAATGTACGACGACGATAGCGAAAAGGGGAACAAAGACACAGACACGTACATGAGTATGACGCACACACTTCTTCTGCGCGACAAAAAGAAACGAAAATATAGCGTGCTTGTGTGTTGCTGGCTTGCCTCCTCGCTTCCTGATAGAACGTCCTTCCCTGTTTTTGCAGCTTCGAGTAATCAGAGCGTTCAAGTCGACTCTGGAAGATCTGGAGGAGCGTCGCTCTGTCCATAGTTTACACAGCTTACACAGTATGCGCAGTTCACGCAGCCACACCGGGCCCCGACCACTCTCTGACTTCACATACATTGACGAAGACCCGACAAACACCGCGCAGAACGCCGCCAACAGGTCCTCCTCCAATAGGAGTGCCGAGCCGACTCAGGATTACGAGACTAACTACAGAGGATCCAGGATGCAGTCCCTCAACAGCCCCGCCTCGCCGTTGTTGCTGAGCGTGACTGGACCGGCCAACGCGTACAATCATCATTACACCATCAACACCACTACCGACAATAGATTCCCCTCCAGTAACGCCCTCAATCAGCCCCTGAGCCCCAACCATACGGCGCAGACGAGCAGTAACAGAGACAACACCGGGAATTCCCTGCTCCTGAGTTCCAACAACTTGGTGCTACCGGAGCTGACTAAGCTCGTGCACGAGACCAGCATCTAAGAATCTTCTTCTCTCTCTCTCTCTCTCTCTCTTTCTCTTTCTCTCTTATCTCTTCATGTCGTCCCATCAAACCTCCCTCCATTCCTTTCTGTTTGTTTTCGTCGCTTTCGATCGTCACACTCTCCCGCATTTTCCCCGTGTCATGCTGTTCTCTCGTCTCGAATCTACCTGTCTCCGTTCTTTGCTTCGACGTCTCTCATCCCGATCCTTCTTCTTTTCTTCTTCGTGACTCTCACTCTTCTTCCTCTACTGTGTAGAAGGATTTGTATATACTCTCTCCCTTCTGTGCTCTTGTCCTCGTACATTCCGCGAGATTTCGTCTCGCCCCGATTTCGTCGGCGTGACGAAACGGCGAGTGTTTCGTCGCCCGAGGGTCGGTCAGCGAGGAACGTCCCACGTGGACGTAGACGACAGGGACAATACACACTCCCGTGTCCGCGTTTCGTTCCCTCTCCCTCTCTTCTGAGATCTGTCGTCCATGTCGTCTCTTTCCACCTCTTTTTCGCGAAAACGTACTTATCGCAACTTTGCTCGTTCCGGTCATCGAGTTTTCTGTCCCTTCGATTGCATCTNCTCTCTCTCTCTCTCTCTCTCTCTCTCTCTCTCTCTCTCTCTCGTTTCCCGCTACCTTTCCCGACTCCTTGCCGGAAATATCTTATCACTCGCTCAACGGGGACGGCGGAACTGATTTGATCTCGAAAAAAGTCAAAAACGCGCCGATTCAGGATACGCTTACACAAACGAACAAAATAGGACATTCGCAAATTGTGTGCTACTGAAAAGGGAAAGAAGGAATTGAGGGCTATGGTGTACTTAACGCGCGATGTTCGCGAAATGATTAGGCGGGAGGGGCGGAAGGGAAGGAAATAGAGATAGGAGTGGTCGCGCGTCGACGGTGAGAGATCTCGCCGCCTGGGTCCTCGTACTCCGCGAAACGAATCATCGCAATGCCTCGCGAATGACACGTTCTCGTACATGGGGCCACACTATCAGATACATACAGGGGTCTCGCTTTCTACCCGCTTCTCTCCTATACTCGACACTTGTACCGGGTGAAAGTACTGTTTTCGTACTTGAGACTAGCGGAATGTCGCGTGCGGTCTTTCCGGATATTTCTCTTTCTCTTTTCTTCCTTTTTTTATCGTGTGCAGTGAAACTATATGAGCTAAAAGAAGAACAGAAGAAACGAAAAACAACCATAATCGGGAGATGGCTTGAAAGCAACCAGTTAACATTATTCCCGGCAGCTGAGACATTCTTACCCGATTTTTTATCGGTCCCAAGTAACCTGAGGAAACATTTTCAAGTAAGGTGAATGCACGAATACCTTGACATTGTTGCGCGTGGAATATCCGGTGATAAGTTTCGAGTGATCGTATTTATGAAAGAACTCGCGCACCCGCGAGAAATGAAAATAGTACTCCACTCGTCCTTGAAAACACGTAGACAGCGCTTAAGTGCTTGTCCGCTTGTAACTGACCCTCCCCCGTACAACTCGTATAACTTATTTACCTCCCCCCCCCCCGTATACCTATCTATCTACCTATACTTACATTTACCGACCAATAATTGGTGATAAGATAGCAATCTTCGCTACAATTAGGTCTTCATTCACGTAGATCCTTCGCAAATTAAATACAGACCGTATAGGTTACCGCCTACGTAGCCTATCTTATATTTACTATATTCTCGTTTAGGGGTAGGGTACTACTATATCGTCTATAATGGTAAGGGCGCGAAATTGTTACGAACCCTTAGCGAAGGGTTGAAGAAATACTCTCCTAAAAGTCAATATTCGATCGCGATAGAAACAAATAATGACTCGATTTCAGCGGAATCGTTTCATAAGGGACCATTTCTCTTTTTAGAAAATCGCTCAGCTACTCTCTCTCTCTCTCTCTCTTTCTTTCTTTCTCTCTGTCTTTGTCTGTCTGTCTGTCTCTCTATCTATCTGTCTGTCTGCCTTCGAGCATTTGCCAATTCGATGGTCGGTAGTGGCACACTTACACTCTCGTTCGCTTGTCTGTTTGAGATTGAATGTGAAATGTGTCTGTTTGTCCGACCGCGCGATGTAACTATGAGCCGATGGGGTTCGTCGAAGATACGATGATGACGATGACGACGCCGAAGTGTCACTAATCTACCTCGACAGAGCGCGATTGTCCATGACGATCGTCGCGGACTGACACTATTAACTGCCCTTTGCGAGTGCGCTGAAGAAAAATACTTTCCGTCGTCTCCCGCGGGGCGCAAGACGCGTTTCAGCGTTGCTCGAGCGCAATCTACGATCTACCTCGATCTTCCCGCGTTCTTCCCCCACCACACCGTCGGGGGGTATTTCCGTCTCTCGGGGCTGAATGTACTTATATACCCTCACACATCGGTCTCTTCTATTTGTCGCGACTTCACCGTGACGCGGGGCCAGGTCTACGTGCTCTGTAATTTCGACAGGCCGACTTGACAAAATTGAGTCCACGAAGCTGAAAGAACGGGATTTCCTTTTCAGGAAATTGACAATGAAAATTTCACCCAACCTCGCGCGTTCGCTGTAATTTGATTTGATTTCCGCAAGATTTGTTGGTGAAGTGTCTCGTTGCTTCTTTCGAACTCACCGATTGAAAAATTAATCGCGAAGAAGGAGATATAAAATATTTTCATTTGGGAAACCATCCGAAGAGCTGTCCGTGTCAATCTGGCCCCCAGTCACGAGTCCTCCATGTCTTTTCGACTTGATTTTGTGACAAATCTCGAGCATTAATGTCCCGGTGTCTCTCTTTTCTCTCTCTCTGTCCCTCCTCCCCCCTCTCGACCTCTTTCATTATATCTGCATTTTTGTCTCCGACTCTCTTCGAATAATCGGATCCTGCGAGTCTCTCTGCAAGACTCCTCACGGAGTGCACGGCTCTAGCAACACATCCGGATTCTCTCTATTTGTCTCTTTTCTTCTCTCTCTCTCTCTCTCTCTCTCTCTCTCTCTCTCTCTCTCTCTCTCTCTAGTTCGCACAAACATACATACATATATACGACTGCTCGGGAGAAATTGCGGGGGCTCAGAGACATTGGGAAGCGTCCCAGAGACAGGAATCCCATCCTCACTTGAGTGTATCGCTAAAGAGAGAAGCAAAAAAGGCAAAAGAAAAAAAAAGAAACTTCCGTTGGAATTTGGTTCCATCGTGGAATGAAATTAATAACGACCGCGTACGAAAATAGCACTAGATAGGTTTAACCACACTTATGTTCTCCGTCGAGCAACAGCGTCGAACGATCGAGCGGACACACGACGATGATGATAACAATGACGATGACGATAATGACGATGACGTTGTTACGGACGGAGAGACCGAGAGGAACACTCTCGCTCGATATTAATGTAAGTTCTATTTAATTTTATGTTGCTCCCTCTTATTTATGAGCCTTGTAACTTAAAAGAATGAAGGAACCGGGGGTTCCAAGTGCGCTTTCTAACGAACACGCGTCGGCCGAATTCGTTGTCGACCGTGAAGAATCGTGCTCTGGCATCCCCGTGGAGTCGCCATCGCATACTGAACTCGCGTGCCCGGGGAGACCGAAATCGGTATCGCCTCGACGAATCCGAACTGTCCGCGCTGCAAGCACGCGAAAGCGACCGCTTTGCGTTTTCTTATTATCAGTTAGCTCGATGAAAATTTAATTGGACAACTCTCGTGACGATGAAAACGCAACGCTCGCGCCGAGGATCCGTTCTTTTTCTGTAGCGCCCATGATCCAACTTGTCGAGATTATATCGGTTTTAATCTCTCTGCCGGTGCTTTCCTCCACGTTCCATTTTCCCGCGAAAAAACGGAATACTTTAAGAAGGGAATTCGTCGAGAACGAAAAATGTACTTAATCATCGGGATCTCTAATATATATTTATCTTTTCTTACGTATNCCCCCCCCCCCACCCCCACCATCGATTTCCTCATTGGTTCGAGGTCACTCCTTTATTTTATAGGAACAATCGGAGTAATTGTGACGATGCGAGATTTCGACAGTGCTTCTCCGAAAGTAACGATAATTTCAGATCCTTGGAAAACGGTGATCGATCGATCTAATACTCGTTGAAAAACGATTGTAGGGGCCGAAATAATTATTGACTTTGTATGCTCGGTAATTATCGTGACGTGTCGCATACATCGCATCGACGTGATCCCACGTGTATCCCACGACAATGTGGGATCCTAATCTTTCCCTTCCGCTCGAGGATCAACGAGATACACAATGTTCGATCGCCGGAAGACGGAACGTGGTTGTCGGAAATTATTTTTTTCTTCCTCCCTTTTTTCTAACAATCGCTTATATATCATACCGAGATATCGTTTTTGACTATAATGTCGTTGATTTTCAATGTGTCTGCTACTGCCAGCGTTAACACACCTGAAAAGAAATAAAGATATGGAAGGGGAAAAAAAGCAAACGACGCAGAATTAGAAGGAGCTGTGAAAACTTAGTCGTTAGGTCTTCTCCTAGCTGCGACTTCTCGGCTGCCTCGATATAACGCGACGTAAGGGCCGCCATAAACGGTAAATGGTATACAAATTAATCCGGCGGGACGATGTGTTATTCTCGTGCGAATAAAGATTAAGAAGTTACGCACCGTGAAGTACAAGCAATTGCAATTGGATTAATTAAAACGTTAGGTGAGAGATTAATTGTTGATAAAGCTCTTCAAATGTCCGTTTTAATTACACCTCCGTATTTCGAGAAAATGTCTTGTTTCTTAGTATAAAAATAACGTGCTCTGACGTTCCGTGTGTTAAGAGTTCTCTCTCTCTNCTCTCTCTCTCTCTCTCTCTCTCTCTCTCTCTCTCTCTCTCTCTCTCTCTCTCTCTCTCTCTCTCTTTCTCTCTATCTTTCCCGATTAATAGATAGATAGATGAATATAGATAGATAGGTAGATGGATAGGTACGTAGAGATAGATAGACATTTTGAACTAAAAAATATCTCATTTACGCGGGACAGGAGGGATTTTAAGTGTATAAGATGCCATTGAGACCATACAGATGATCAAGAAACTCATGTGACTCTTTTGAGCCTCAGGAAGGATTTTTCGGTGCAGCGACAGGCGGCCCTTATATTGCGGATGATAAATCGAGTCTGAGTGCATGCCGTTCTTCAGTTACTTCAATAGTATCGAGTTAGAATTCTGTTCGCTCTTACCGTGTAAGATCCGTATTACCTCTGATCGTATAATTTGTCGCGTACACCAATTTCCCACTTGTGCAATACACTTCGCTATTGCTAAATTAATCGATCTATCCGAGAGATTTCGCAGATTTTTATCATCCGTTTAAGAATCCTTCAAGATATTTTTGGAAATTTGGTTATCATCTTTATTCGAAACTTATTATTCTCTTGTTGTTTGTTTCTTTTACTTTTAAGATATGTGTATGCGTGTGTATATATAAAGGATAAGACAAAATGCTAATTGAAGTAATGATAGAACTTCGCGCGGAACGAACGCATCTGACAAATTGATTGGCGACAAGCGTAATACGGGCCTTACAAGGCTCACGAAGCGACGCGCCATGTGTGTTCGAACGCGATCCGCCGGTTACTCTCGGTGTGATCCCGCGGATCCCCGATACATCGGCTTCTCTTCGGCTGGTGCGATTTTATCCCTGAATCTCACAATTGGCGTAATGCTTCGCGCTCTGCGTAACTCGCGCGATAAGGCGTGAAAGGCGTGCGCATTTGGAAATTAGATCAGCACGAGCTAGATCCATAATCAATCGCGATGTAGCAAACGAGAGAAAATATTCTGGTTTTTAATATCGACGCATCATTAGTCTGTTATTGAAAAAAGGAAACCCTAACATATAAATATAAAAGGATATATATATATGTACATATATATATATATATATGTATGTGTACACATGTACATGTGTATACACATACATATACGTATGTATATACACATATATATATATATAATTCATATATATTATACATATGTATAGTTGACGATCAATTTAATGATATATGCATAGGTAATATATATATGTATATATAATACCCAGGTGATATATATATATATATACACGTAGGTAATATATATGTATATATATGTATATATAAAAATTAGCGATATATATATTAATTATTGTTATTATATAAAATAAAGTTTAAGACACGTTAATCAAATATCAAGTCCGATAGAAGATTAGCGGAGAGGGTGGTACCTTTAGATTTTCTTTTACTCGCTCGCGTTTTTTTCCTTCTCCCCTCACTCCAACTTCCCCTTTCATTTTTCTTCCTCGAGGACTTGTATCTCGTTTACCACCCCCTCCGCTTCTAAAATCAAGCGAGGTACATCGAACTGTACCTCGGCATAGCGCGCGAGTCGCTCTTAATCTCTTCTGCGCGATACCGATTAAAAGGAAAACGGAAACGAACACGAGATGCGAGAAAGCGGTAAAATTAACGAAAGAAGGGAAGGATGAAATATGTGCGAGTGTACGGGGACGGACCCCCGTTTTATCGTTCACCAGTGTCCCAGGACATGCGTGCGACGAATATTTTTTCTTTCTCTCTCGACTCAATAATTACGTATATTCACAATGAAAAAGAAAAGCTGCACAATGATCGACTTGGTCTAATAAAGCGATACTAAATCTTTTCCACGCTTGGCTTGTTGCTGAATCAATCTCTCTCTTTCTCTCTCTCTCTCTCTCTCTCTCTTTCTCTCTCTCTATATATACATATATTTTTTTTCTCTCTTGACCCGGACTGTCTGTCGAAATACACTCCATCTCTCTCCTCTCCGTCATCTGCGCACTACTGCGTTCGATCCTCTTATTAACTACTCGAAACCACTTTAACCGTCCCTTTCAACCATTGCTTTCGGGCACAACGCGTGCTTTTCTCTCTAATTGACAGCGTTATTCGTACAGTGATCGATCTAGGTTTAGGTGATTAGCGAAAAGGATCCGGACCAGTTTTCGATCGCGTCTTTAAGATAAGGGGCGTTCATTGACATCGATAACACCACTTTTAGGCCAGATAGTTCCAGATGGGGTCAAACGCGATACCGGTTCGATTGGCGTATTGATCCTCGTTAGTGATACGTACGAAACGAACGTAACGTACGTCGCAATTGAGCGATTTGCGTTGATCCTTCGATTGATCGACAGCGATCTATTACTTTGTACGTCCAATGATGTATATCTTTCTATCTCTCTTTATTGTGCTCTCTCTCTCTCTCTCTCTCTCTCTCTCTCTCTCTCTCTCTCTCTCTCTCTCTCTCTCTCTTTCTCGTTCTCTCTCGTGCTCTCTCGTGCTCTCTCTTTCGCATATCTGGATTTTTGAAATTCTACTATACTGTATGTTTGTGTGTGAAATGTAAAATGATCTAGAATTACGCGCAATCGGAAACGTGGCTTATCGAATCACAACGTAAATTTAATCTGTGATAATAAAGACAACTGTGATAATAGTAATTTTTGATAATTCTGATAAGCATATACGCTTTATCGAATCGGAAATAACCGAATCAATATGTAAGAGCTTTATTTTTATACACAATATACTTATCATGACTTAATTAATTTTACATATCGCGAATTATTCTCGTTACGCGTTACGCGAAAATCGAATTTAGATCTGCTTTCGTCGTTACATTACAATGAATACAAATCGTTTATGGATCTCACGATTGAGTACCGCGGGAATAAAATATCAATCTCTATCTTCTCTACTTGAGTCGAAAGTTTGGTTTCACATTAAATCTGCAAACTCCGTTGAATTTGAGGGACCAACAGAGAATCTCGAAGTATTACACTCTACAGGCTATTGTCTTTTGATACCGCAGATGGTTACTTACGCTGTTTCGTTATGAGGATTGAAGAAGAACATATTTAAGAATTATTTAATATTTCATTATCTCTCAATAATTTATCTGCATTTCATTTCTTCCAATTCTTAATTTTAATAAACAACGTATTAATCGTATAATTTGTTCAGTTGCAGATATAATATTGTGATAAATAAGTATCAAATAATATAATAAAGATTAATAGGTACATGGGTAAACGAAACAATATACTTTTCCTCTTTTATATGTAATCTCTTTCTTATTATTATTTTTTATTTGCGTCAAAACCTTCAATAGCATTTGGAGATTTAAAGGAGAAAAATGAAGGAACTTCGTCGGCCTCGTCGCCTACTGAAGTCGCCTATATCCTGCGTCCTGTAGTCCATCCTGAAGTCAGCTTCTAATCGTCATTGTAACCAGGCGTTCATTGGCAACAATATGCGATGTACGATGTACGAGTCGATCGGGAATGCGGCGTTAATTAACAATCACGTGTGCAGTCGCTTTAATAACATGATGTTGGTTTTGATGATCTGACCACTTCGTAGATCCGGAATATTTTGAGAGCGTCGACAGTCGTGATCTTTCGATTCATCGAATATGCTCGTCTAGCGGGCGATAATGGCTCGCGATTGGTGAAAAGACTATATTTGAAAAGATATTTGTGTTGAAAGTGCTAAATGCTTTACGTTTACGTTTACATTTACGTTTACATTTATTCCCATTGGATCCCATGATGATCTAAACTTTCGTCGGTTGTTGAAATATTGAATCGGACTCTCGTCGACATCGCGTTAGCTAAGAC
The DNA here is from genome assembly GCF_001313825.1 of Dinoponera quadriceps. NCBI lineage: Eukaryota > Metazoa > Arthropoda > Insecta > Hymenoptera > Formicidae > Dinoponera > Dinoponera quadriceps. The sequence continues at coordinate 352,885 of NW_014556924.1, read as the reverse complement.
ATTTTTCCGATCGAATCGTATCTCTGCGCGAGTGTCAGTGCCAGTGAGTGTCCTGTGTTCTGGAACAACTAAGAGCCAGGACGCAGGAAACCATGACGAGGACGGCGATATATTTTCAGGTGTGTGGAATTATTTATCGCATACAATGTTTTCCATTTGAACGGATGTTCTAACGGACATTGGACGGGCTCATTGAAAATATGGAGATATCCGAATCGAAGTTTCGAGTATACTTTAAGGCTGACATTCGCGGACCGTCATTGTTTGATAAATAATTTTATGAATTTTTTATTATTTATTAAGGATATAAATCCTTATTGGTGTTTAAACTTCTCTCTCTGGCCTTACAACTCCTTTCTCGCCTCTTTTAACATTTCCAACGCCAATAAAAAGATAATAACAAAGAGATTATGAACGAAGTTTATTGCTTTATATATCCACATTTATCCTATTATTCGCCTATATTAATTACTTATTATTTACTTATCACATATATCCGCGATTACTGTCTAATCAATGTACTATTTATTACGCAGAAAAAAATTAGTCTCAAATCAAGAATATATATTCTCATATATAAGGAAGAATATTATAATAATCTTGGAAGATTTTTAGCCTTGATTTGATTGAATTTATATTGATGCAAATATTATTTGAACTTAATTCAAGGCTAAAAGTCTTCCAGGGATATTATATAATATTCTTGCTTATACATGAGAGTATCTATCTTGATTTAAGACTAATTTTTTCCTCTGTGAAATCGAGAATAAAGATTAATTGCAGGTATAGTATTAGTAGAGGTAATAGAATGTTAAATAATTTTCGTGAATAAATATTTCTTCTTTCATCTGGAAATGAAGAAAACGGCGATGAATAACCACTCCTAACATCAAGGATGGTAGTCTGTATAGTGTTTTATCTCGAGATTCCCCTCCGTTGGTCCTTCAAGTATCGACGGTATTTGCGGGATTAACGAAACTCTCGACTCGGGTAGATGTACTCTCATCGGCCACGCAACAATTCTGTGCACATCTTTCTCGTAACTCCAATTGTTCACCGACTTACACTGACTCTCTGTATATCTCTACGTCTATGCGCTTGTCTGTCTGTACATTGATTCACTTTGGCACGGCACTCTCGCTCGTACTTTGTCCCTCATCAGTTATCCTTGAGACCGAATTGCACCGACAGTCTCGGAGAGAATGGATCCCGAGTTGGCGATTTTCCGTTTCTTTCCGGATTACACGGTTTCATCCGTGATGAAGAAAAGTATGAAAGTTGGATTAACCGGGATCAGAGCGTAGTAATATTCCGCACTGTGTTCGTGCCGGCAATTGTCCGTCTTGACTCAACTGTCACTTAATTATTAAGGCGTCCGAAGAAGTTACGAGACAAATTGGCGCAACTTTTAATATTATTAAAAGAAATTAATGTGGCAGGTTTCTCTTAAACGAATTTTTCTACTCTTGGGGAAAGACCGAAAAAATCCGCGGAAAAATGGAAAAGATCTGGGTTTTTTTTTCTAATATATATATAGAAACTATAGTTGTACCGTCAATTATTAATAATTAAGTGGAATTGAAGACCGGCTATGTCGTTCTATCGCAATGCGGAATAAAAGGCAACATCGCGTTTCTAAAGCGACCTTTGGTGCAACTTCGAGACTTTCAACTTTTGAGCTTCCGGTCGAACGAATTCGTTCGCGCGGCTCGGCTTACAGAAAAAAACGAGAATTACTCGGCGTAATTCGGGACATTCGGCGATTCGATTTAGTTCACGTCGTATCCGGAGGTGTAAAATCGTCCCGCGAGCGTGTTCGGGTGTGCGGAACCAATATCGGGAGAATGGGTTAGCGACGAACCGGAATCCTTCGAAAGTATCGACGACGTATTCCTGACGCATTCCTGACGCGTTCTCGAGCGGGGAGAGTCCTGAAACCGGTGAGAAGACGTGACACCACTATCAAAGTCCGATTACTCTCACAGTCACACTGATTACTTGCGCAAACATCAGCATTTCAATGAGACAAACCGACGAGAATGTCACCCTTAACCCTCAAGCTCGTGTCCCGCGACTCAGAAAAGTTTGATATCGCGATTTTTGATCCTTAACTGGTATGCTGGGGAATACATCTTGAGAAGTGAAAAGCGCCTGCGTAAGGTCCCTAATGTGTTTGCAAGATTAAAAGAGAATGTATTAGATTAACTTGAGAAAGGTTCATTAGCAACAGAGTCAACAAATATTTAATGTGTTGACTGCGACCAGATTACTTGCTGCAAACATAGCTGAATTTTCACAATAACATACTTCTAAATATAATTTCACAATAATTGTTACATCACGACGAGTAGGTGCAATTCGATACTTAACAGCCGTGTCTCAGCGTGTCGCGATTTTTTTCCTCCGACCAATAATATAATAATGTCGTACACTTTATAATCGTGTACATTGTGTGTGTGTGTGTGTGTATTATTATTACACACGCGCAAAGGAAGAGAAACCCACTGTGTGTGTACCAGTTAAGATCGATATCTCGCGCGATATCGCGATATTACGAATTCGACCCGAATGTGTGCTCGCTCGTATTTCGGGAAAGCGGGAAAACTGTACGGGAAGCGTGGACCGGAAGTGTTCCCCACTGGGCGGGAAATTGGCCTCATCGGGCGCGTAACGTCGGCGTAAGGGTTAATCGGGCGTGCGATTCTCGCAACGGGGGATGAGCGCGCGAGAATTAATTCTCACGCTGGTATTACGCTCGACGACGGACATCGTCGAATCGGAAAAACGTCACAAACCGGCTCGCCGACGGGAGAAACGCGGATTCGCGTCGCGACGAAGAACAAGAAACGATATTGTCCGACGGTCGGCGATTAAGAATCATTATCCCGGGTATCGCTTGAGGGTTGAAGAAGTGGTTACGCGCGACCCGATCGTTCCACCCTATTGTAACCATTATGTTATCCTTTACTCTTGAAGGTGATAGGTGGCGAGTTGCAGGAACGTTTGATACCGGTACCCTACAGCAAGAGTTCGACAGACCAAGCTGTAAGCGCTCCTCTCTCTCTTTCTCTCTCACTCTCTCTTTCTCTTGCTCAACTTTCTCTTTTCCTTTCTCTCTCTTCCTTTCTTTCGCTTTCTTTCGCTCTCTTTGTCTCTCTCTCTCTCTCTCTCACTCTCTTTCTCTGTTACTCTGTCTTTCTCTCGAGATCCTTTCCGCTCTCTGTGTCACTCGCCCGTTTGCTCGTCGCAGCTGTCTTTAACCCTTTCGCTTTAACACGCTTCTTATTCTCAACCAATCGTCTCCTCCTCCCATCTGCGAGCCCTTCTCTCCCTCTCTCAGTCCCCGACTATCTTCTCTTTGTATGTAAAATATTTCGAGCGAGACCGTGGAGTAGGCGTGTAATGAGTAGGGTCCGTTTTGACAGAGCACTCTTTGCTCTTTAAGACGAGGCTCACGAGTTGCGCTCGATTCACTCTCGCTCCCGTGGCTTTCGTGTATCTCTCTCGCCTGTCTATTCTTCCCCCTGTTCTCTCTTCCGTCGTAATCTCTTTCTGTTTATCTTTATCTTACGTATATTTCCCGCTTTCTACTTTTATACTGTTCTACAATAGGATAATATTACGGCTTGTACTACTGGACCGGGCAGCCTTTCCTCCCTTCAACGTCAGTACGAAGGAAAGGTACATGTGTGTTACATGCGTTGATCCTTAACATTCCAAGCCTGTTCGACCATCTCGATTGCTTGAAGTGCGAAGGATTAGCGGGTTCCGAGTCTATGTTTTGCGCTACTGTTGCTTGTAGGGGCTTTCGTTGGTATACATATATATCTATATATAGCGGTAATTTCTTCTGCTTTACTCATATATTAGAGCTTTCGCTGAAAAGTCGCCGCTCTAATTGCGAGATATCGAAATTTCTCAAGCGACGTGTCCTCGGTGAAGGGCCGCAGTACCGAAACGATCCCGAGGAGCGGTCACAAAAAGAGAAGGAAAAGAAACACACACGATTTTCCATTTTGTCGAATGACAACGCGAAATCGAACCAGCCCTCCGGTGGTACAAGTCCGTTTCTTTCCGCTTCACCCTAACTTCCTCTGTTTTCCCTATACCCTCGCAAGAAAACACTCGGTGTCCTGTGTTCTCGTGGCTTTACGGAACATCGTACACTCGTCGTGTGTCTGTATAATCTCGTTTTCCATTTTTCTGCTTTCATTCCTATCCTCACCGTCTGTCGCCGATCGGGGATCGAGGCTGTTATCACCGCGGCGTTACAGGCGAAAGTACATTTGTTTTGTGTCGAAAATACATTGTATTAACTTACTGATATACTGCCGGGTTTTGAGTTTTTGCGCCAATTGGGGTGTTTCCTGTCAGTTGTCGGCCACTGAATGTGACTATATGTTGAAATTAAAAAAAAAAAAGAGAAGGTGAGTTCCCATTGTTCTTGTTCGGCCGCTTCGCTCTGCCTCCCTGGGAGAACGTAACTCGGGGATCGGAGAATTTTATAAGTTTTCTGCACACTGAGAGAGAAAAATCTCTAAAGATGGAAAATATTTATTTGGTGGACATTGACAATTATATACTTACCAAAATCTTTTTCTCTCTGAATTCTTTGATTTAAACAGAGTAAACGATTACTTTCGTGAAAAACTGCAGATTTAAGAAAATATATATTTTTTCTTGCCCGAAAGAATTTCTCTCTCACAGAAATACATACATTAGTATACAAGTGTCAATATATATGCCATTATTACCTATCAAACAAATATTTCTTACTTTTTCGATATTTTTTTGTCTTAGCGTACAGAATGATGCACGATAACCAGGCCGATTAATCGCACCTTTTCCCTCCCCCCNGTTGTTTCGATCCCCGTCGAGAATCAAGAGTTGCTCAGATCCTGAGAATCGTTCTTTCTCGCGTCCGAGACACACTTCTCCCGCTTCCTCCACTTTGCGTATCGCGCGGTCCAGCGAAATGAATCGCCGCGTCTAGTGAAAGCCTCACAGGGCAAGGCGCGCGCCCTTCGGCCGCCGAGTTGATTCTTTCTCACTGTAACGATCCTCTTATTTTGATTCGGGACAATTCGTGCACGATTTTTACACACGGTGATACGAACACGTTGTCGTCGTCGCACGGGAGAGAGACGTGCCAGCGACGCAACCTCCTCGAACGTGTGAATCCTAGCGTTGTCGAATCGCGGGACGTTTGCCTTGACTGTTTCGCTTTTACCTTGTCGCCGCAGGTGTGCGTAGCTGTCTTGTAGATATATTATGTGCGATCGTTGTTTAGCCCCGTGTGTAGCCTGTGCGATATTCGGCGATCGCGGCGCTCTCGGAACATCATACTCGACGCTTTGACCAACCAAGTTGCTACCCTGCACGCGCTTTCGATGTGCTTTCGATCTTTTCACCGTCGTGCGAGCGACGATGATCTGTGTGCGTGCGTGCGTGTGTGTGTGTGTGTGTGTGTGTGTGTTCTGCTCTCGTCGAAACGCTTCCTTCTCCGCCTGTCGTCCACACACAAATCAACCCCACCTTCCACCGATCGATTCTCATCGATGCAAAATTTCTGGGTTTTGCCCGCCGATCGAGCGTGTCAAGCTGTTGCCATGTACGAGAACGTGAGTGGCAAAGAACCGGAGGCGGCGAGCGAACAGCAGCGCTGATCAGGAATCTCGGTATCGAGCTTTCATCGTCTCGATCTTGAGCCTCGATTGCGACCCGCTCGTTAACTTCCGTTCTTGAGCTTTCACGTTTCTGTGCGCGCCACCAGTTTGAAAGGATGTTGCTTCCGCTCCTTTAAGCCGTTTACCGCGGGACGCGTATAATCTATATTCGGGAACAATGATCGTTACGATCGTACAGAGGATTCCATTAATACTGTCCCATTTCCTGGTAACACTGAACATTTCCAATCAGGCGCGTCACGTTTGGATATCTGTGCAACATGACCGTTGCTTCAGAGCATCTTTGCCGATTCGTCAAATTTTCAACAGTCATGATGCACGAATACTCGCATGTAATGTGCCACCGATTGGAAATTTCCGTCACCATGCCTGGGAAATGGGACAGCATTAGTGGAGTCTTCTGTACAGTCGGTTGCCACGTATGCTGTACTATTCCTCGGACGAAGAGTTACACGATTTGCAGCCTTGCCTTGTAACTCACAAGATTGAAAATCGCAAAAGTAATCTCTAGTTATAATATAGTAGAGTCATAATGGCTTTAATTACGACAGTTTCGACCTTATGCGTACATGTGAAAGGCTAAAAATGGTGTAACAGCAAAAAGTTTCATTCTTGAGGAAATACAGCGTGTATGTGACGCCGACCGTACGGTAATTCCGTGCTACCTCGGTGAATTTGCATTTCGATTGCCGGAGATTGCGGTAAAGACCTTCGTGTTTATAATGAAACGCGATAGCGTTACATATGTATGCATTTTCGCGCTTTCGCTTTCTCTCTCTCTCTCTCTCTCTCTCTCTGCCGAAATTTCCTTTCTCCGCGCATATATTCTCTCGTCATTCTCCTCACGGGACCATCGTCATCACCCAGACACTCGACGAGGATCGATGATACTATGTACTATACGTTTGTCTTTATGCTGCCGATCGATCGATCGGTGTCGGCCGTCGTTGAAAGCGACGACGTTTCGAACGGCGAAATAACGACTCGAGGTACCTCTCGGGGACACGCTCGGACGAGAAGAACGTTCGCCACGAGGGTTTCTCCGACGAAGGTGGCCGACACGCGTCCGCTCGCACCTTTCTCGCGTTGTCGTAACGGGATCGTTCGTTTCAAATTTCCCTCCGTATGGAAAATCTCCATTGCTAATCGGATTTGGCAGCCGAGATCACGGAGGCTGTCGTCAACAAAACAAGTCGATTGACAACGGCCCTCGAACGATCGCGGTTCGCGAGTCATTGGAATTGGGCGATGTTATAAATGTGCAGTCATCAGGATACACATGAGTCGGATCGAATTGAATCTCCCAAACAGGCGGAGAGAATACGATCGTTAAATCTACCCTCGAATATTCGGGGCTCGTAAACCCCCGGGGGAAACGTCTGCCTTCTACACCCCTCTTTATTCTTTTTTTCTCTCTTGTATTTCTCTCTTGATTCTGCCATTCCCCACGTGTCCTATTTTTCTTATTTGTCCCTAATCGTTTGTCCCCGAGATCTCACATGATATTTAATACGCCTTTTTTTTTTCGTCGAGAAACTCGCCCGTTTGCGAGATACGTGTGCGTACATTTTATATAACGTTATATGATATATATATGTAAGATCATATATCGATATAACGTTAGCCGGCGAGTGCGCAATATACTTGGCGTAGCGTGCATGTTGTTACGAGCCGCAAAAAGCAAAACAGAACAGACTCGAGCACTTAGCACAAGGAGCGCACGCGTGTGCGCTAAAGGGACGCGCACTAGGTCGAAGGACCTGTTTTCTCCTCGAAGTCCGCAGCCGCCGCTGCAAAATGACGGCGGCCACCGACTCGCCCTGCACAATCGCGTAAGTATCTCCTCTCCTGAGTGTTCTGTGTCATCGGGACTGGCCGTTCCCGCGAGACACGCGAAACGACCCACGAGAATCGAGGGTGAAAGAGAGAAAAGAAGAAGAGGAGCTCGAAGAGCGACTAAGGGATGATCTCCCTCTTTCTTTCTCTCTCTCTCTCACTCTCTCTCTCTCTTTCCCTCTGTCTCTCATCTCACCCTTTTCCGTCGACGACAAACGGCTCTTTCGGGGAGTCGTTAGAAAAAAAAAGAGAAAAACAATGAACGATAGTCGATCTGTCACACACTATAGGCGAGATAGACACGTTTGCCGGGCACGCGATCTCGCCGAATGCATGCAGCCGATCGCAGCCTTATAGATCCTTTCTCTTTCTTCTCGTTTACTTTGATTTCCTTTTATGCTTCTGGGGCAGCCTGAGCAGCCCCGGAAGCCGCCTTGCCGATGCAATGAATGTCGATACTTTCTCTCGCTTGTCACACGCTCTTCTTCCGTTTGTGCTTCCTCCTTCGATGCCCGTAACACTTTCTCGTAGCCTGGTGCGCTTTCCACAAACTTACACTCGTTGTTACACATGAGAACGCCGGTATATTATAACCATCCGCATACAGAGTGCATCTTGTTTCTCTTTGGTGTCGCATTCTGGCCGTCGCCAGAAACGCGTCCCACATCCCCATCTCGCGAACTGTCGAGGCAGTCGCGATGGGAGATAGCCGGCCACATCGGAAACGGTGAGTCGCGAGCGCGTCGATCCTCTGGACGCGAGTAGGGTGAGACCCGGGGAGAAGGTACAGGATCTCGGTACGCTAGAGGTACAGAATCCCCAAACGTATACTGAGAAAGAAAGTATTGAAAAAATGAAAAATGTATATTCGATAGACGCTGATAACGTGTTTACTTAAAACAATATTCATATTTTTACACCGAGGAGAGACAATTTTTTCAAATAAGTAAACGTATATTTCCTTGAATCTGCATTTTCGTATGGAAGCAATTGTTTATACTGTATATGCAAATAAAAGAATTTAGATTTAGGTGAATATGTTATTAGTACCTATTGAATAAATATTCTCCAGTTTTTACATTCTTTCTTCCTCTTAATCTAATGGTTCATTCATGATAAGCATAGACATGTAAGATAGACCCACACAGAGGAAAGAAATCAGTCTTATAAATCAATGACAGATATCCTTATATATGAGCGGGAACATTATAATATTCTTCGAAGATTTTTAGTTCTGAATTGAGCGAATTTGTATCGATGCAAGTGATACTTGCCTCGGGATCCGAGGACGCGCGTAATCCTGTCAAGTGAAGATCTCGACACGCTGCGAGATCGAACATTCAGTTTATGCCTCGGTACGAGCCAATTACGAGAGTTTCAACGCGCACGAGGACAGTCGGAAACCTCGGCTGTCGCGATTCGACGGCTCGCCACTGGCGCGAATCGCCGCTTCCTTAATCGTTTTCCTTCAGGAGAAGCTGACGGCGACGAGTTTTATCTCATGCCTTGCCACGTTGCTTGATCAAGTGCGAGTCGAAGCTCTTTTCTCTCGCTCTCCTCTCTCACTCTTCTCTCTTTCTCTTCTCTTGCTTCTCCGTTTGTTTAACTGCCCTGTGCATTTGTCTTATCTTTATCTCTGTTTCTGCATTCTATCTTCCTCTCTTTCTCTCTCTTTTTCTCCCTGTCTCTCTTTCTTTCTCTTTCTCTCTCTCTCTCACACACACACATACACGTACATAATTGCTAAGGCTTCTCCGACGCTACGAGAGAAACGGAAGACGCACTCTGTATGACCGCACAAATTCGCGCGACCGATTCGCGACCTCCGGTGTCACATCGCTTCACGATTAATCGGTGACAATTTATCTTGTGGAGATGCAAATTTTCTATTTCATCGTCGAGGATACAATCTGATCTCTCGACGATTTCGTACCGACGATCGTCGAATTGCCTTCGTCTCCTTCACCGATTCGACGCGAGGGTCACAGTGACGCCGGAAACTCGTTGATAAATGCATGATGCGGATCTCGCGCTTGACATTCGATCACAGCGATCGGCTGCTAATTATTGGCGCCGATGGCGTGATTCAACTTTGCGATCTGTAGCGTTCGCAGAAGAACGAGAACAGAAGAAAAAAAACAAGAACGCAGTCATCTTGTTTTTTTCTTCTCGCATATCGAACTTGAGTGGCAGCTTTGTTCCCTTGCGGACGACAACGCAGAGTTAGTATGCCGAGAATCGATTCCGTGGATACCTTCCTTTTTTTTTTTTAATTTTTCTCTCCCCCCCTCTCTCTCTTTCTCTCTCTTTCTCTCTCTCTCCCTCTTTATCTCTGTCTCTATCACTATCTTCCGTTCTTTCTTTCTTTCTTTATTGACCACAAGTGTCGATGGATGCGTCCGGTTTTTGCGACAAGTCGTAGTTGCAGAGCGACGACATCGGTAAACGATGCATCTCTCTTTGCAAGCCGCGTTGCTCGAGAATCGCGAGAAACTCACGTAGAAGTGGAACGATCAGCAATCATTGATCGGGATGAGTTTGCGAGAATGACGATCGGCGGTGGTAAAAGAATCAATTGAATACTAAACTTAATTACTCGACAATCGGGAGTTTCGCCTCTGGACTCCTCACATTCTTGCCTCGTTGATCGTCACACGCGCCACTCACCTTCGTGTACAAGGCACCTTAAGTTGTTAAAATTTAAGAAGAATTGCTAGGCACAGCTTTTGTGCTCTTAACATCTTGCGGACGTGGAGCACAGCGATTGATTTTCACATGTCGTGTGTTTTACAAATTTTTTATAAAAAACTAGCGCCTTCCACGATTGAATTAATAAGATTGCTCTTCTTCCCGTTCTTCTTCTCTCTTTTTTTCATTCTCTCTCTCCCCTCTCACTCTCTCTCTTTCTTTCATTCTGTCTCTTTCTTCCGAAGTAAGTATGCCGATAAAATCGCTAAGATCCTAACACGCGCAGCCCTCACAGACCACTCTCTCCTGTCAGCCGATACCGATGCAGCTGCTCCGAACTTTGTGTTCTAACGTTGCCTTGTTTCGCAGGGCGACCTGCGCCCCGCTAGTTTTGTGATATCTTGTGGCCGCTGCTTTTGTCTGTCTGCGTATTTACATTTATCGTACACGGCGGGATGGAAAGCGAATGGGGGTCGTATGTAAAAGGGTGAACGGACTCGCGCGGCGGAGGGTAATTTCGCTGCTCGCGAGCCCGCGGAGATCGATCGGATCCCCGTGATCGTGCGGCGAGCTGGAAGAGCCTGGGATCGATCGAGTGGTATAAATAATCCACAAGTAAGTAGACCGAATCGATCGAAGGTGAGTCGCTTGAGCGGATTTTTCGACTCCAAGGTCCGATTCACCCTCTCCGATCCCATTCCCCCGCCGTTGCTGCCGACGTAACGGATACTCGTTCGTGCGAAATGACCGTGCGAGACTGACCGCGTTTTACCTTTTTCAATGAAGATCTGCGTAACGCACCGTGTACGCGCTGTGTACGCATCCGGTAAAACGAAGACGACGAAGTCTCGTCGGACATTCCACGTTTTTACGTATCCGTTTTGCGCGCGCGTGTGCGCGCGCACGCATACACACGCATGCAGGATGTTTCACTTCCACCGTTGTGTTATTTTATGACAGGCATTGAACTGCATAACATACTGGAAGGAACACCGGCATGGAGGCAGTAAGACAGGCCTATAAGACAAAAGTCCTGTCTAAGTAGAATCTCGCTTTCTATCTTACTGATATTGTCTCTCTGGGCAAAAGGTGGCGGAAACAAAGGCGGTGCTCGTTCCAGTTTATTATATAGTTCAATGATAAGGAGATTCTTCGGCCGATCTGGAGATTACTCTTTCTCGGCGAAAACGTCGTCCATTTTTAACATTATATATACACATATCTTGGCAACCAATTCTCTTAAATTAAAATTCGATCACATCGGACTTCATCTGAAGCCGCTTGAAGAAAATAGTTTAGAACGAACTCGTAAAAGTGTGAGATTTGCGGAAGAGTAGCCTTCTCTTAACCACCTTCGGTCCGAGAATCGTCTCGGCATTGTCTTCGCCAGGGAAAATTCTGTCCTGAATCGGCCGGGGAGTCTGCCATGAAAACGTCACACAGCGGAGGCGGGACATTCTGTATTTATATACACAGTGTTTCGCGGCGTGATGAATTTCGCCTGAACATTTGTCCTCTATCTCTTTCTCTATCTATCTATCTATCTATCTACCTATCTCTCTCTCTCTATCTCTCTCTTTCCTTCGTGGCCGTGTGTCGGCAGCCTGCAACTCTGTCGTTGCGTGTGCCTGTCGCGTGTGTTGTCGGCGACGCCAACGGCGCCGTCGTCCGTCTCGACGGGAACAGACTGATCCGACCGATGGCTTTCCGATTTTGCAGATCCGCGTAGTGAACGCATTTCGGCAGGGCCTAGACACGCGCTACGGCGAGCACAGCAGCACCACCCTGGCGGAGGTACTGAGGAAGCAGTCGTCCCTGAGTAAGCGACTCTCGCAGACGAGCAGTATCGAGTACGCCGACAACATCCCGGACGAGCTCACCATACCGGAGATCGACGTCGAGAGACTCTCCAGTCACAGTCACACCGAGACTGCCGTTTAGAGACGATGCAGCGTCGGTAGCGACGCCTACGCCGTCTTCACCACCTTCTCGCGATCGTCTCCCCGTAGCCGTCGGTCGCCAGAGAGAAGCTCACCGGACGAGGGGGCAATCAAGAGGAGAAAGAGCGCTAGAGAAAGAGAGAGAGAGAGAGGAGAGGAGAGGAGGTAGGTGAGGGGAGAGAAGGAGCGGAGAGTCTGACGGATACGCGCGATGGGGTGTCGCGTCGTCGTTATCGAGGAGTCAAGGTCCGCTTTCCTCCTTCTCTTTCTTGTTTTCTCTCACCCTTCTTCTCTCTCTCTCTCTCTCTCTGTCTGTCTGTCTCTTTCTCTGCCCCTTCTTCCACCCTTTCTCTCTCTCTCTCTCTCTCTCTCTCTTTCTCTCTCACGTGAAACGTGTTCTCGTCGAGATGAGAGGGCGATCTCCGCACGTATGCGCGAGAGCGATCCGGAGACGACCGATTGTCGCTGCGGACCGCCGCGGCTGATCCCGTGCGAAACACCAATTATAAATATACCGAAGTAACGCACCACTGCCTCCCATACGTTCGGTTGTTACGCGCCCTTACGCCCCCCCCCCCCCCCCCCCCCCNCCCCCCCCCCCCGGGAATATACCCTCACGTTTCCATTTGTGGTTTCTTTTTTCTTTCTTACGTGTGTGCGTGTGTGTGTTTTGATCCTTTCGTTTCTTCTTGACGCACCGCTATGTGGAGGAAGCGCGACGACGACCGCACGAGGGGGGAGGAGACGTGGGAGGGGAGGAAAAGAGAAGGACACGAGGAAGACGAGAGTGATGAAGAAGGGAGGGGGAGAAAGGGATGGTTGAGAAGGATCAAGGGAAAGAGTGGAGAATCGATGGACCTTCGGTTCAGAGCTGATGAGCTAAATTTGAAAAGTCGAACTTCGGGGAGAAACATTGTCGACTTCTCAGCTTCTTTCCGATCTTCATTCATTCGTTACTTCTTCGGTTTTCTTCTTTATCTTTTGCGACGTTCTCTCTCTCTCTCTTTCTCTTTCATGCTCGTCCCTCTCGCTATCTCATTCTCTCTTTCTTGCGTCTTTTTCCGTGCTTCACATTCTCTTTATCTTTTTGCCTCTCTAACTCCCTTTCTCTCTATCTCTCTATCTTTCTTTTGCCTTCTTATTAGCCTTCTTATTATAATTTCTTTATCGATCGCCCTCCTCTCTCTCTCTCTCTCTCTCTCACACACACACACATACACATGCGCACACACACACACACACACACATTCGTTCTCCTCAAGAACTCGCTCACTCTCTTTCTTTTTCTCCCCTCGCGACTCTTTCTCTTGCACTTTGTCGCTCTCCCAATCTCTCTCTTGAGCGACTTAAGGATTATCTAGTCACTAGTTTGTATATTGCTAAATACTTCCGTGAACATACTCCACAATAGGGTTGTTTTATCGAGAGGAGTGTTTGACGAAGGGCAAGAACGAAACGGGAGCATGTATATAAATTATTTGTAGCATTTGCGCTTGCAATACGCGAGAAACAAGAAAGAAAGGGGGACTTTTGGGAAAGGGAGGCAGGGAAACGGCAGGAGGGGAATATTACCGAAGTCGTGCCGATTTCTCTTCATAAAATCGCGGATTATGAGTCGATCGGCAGGGCAGTACCATTAATTACGCTTAAATCGATGCAAAGATCCTGACAGTAAAGACGTAATCACATGCTAACACTAATGTGTCGGAACGACATTCGCGAGCGGACACGAGAAAGTGGGAAGAACGGTCGGACACGCGTAATCGAACGATATATTCACGATCGATGGGAGGAAAAGAAGAAAAGGGCGTTTAATCGATGGGTCATTTCAATGTTTATCGCCGAGGGACCTAAAGCGACTCAACAAGGGACGAGTGGTTCGCCCTTTCGGGTATGTCGAAAAAATAAAACGAGAAAATGAAAAAAAGATGACAATTGAAATAAATCTTCGTTCACCCTGTGACTACGATGTTATTCTCAGGACCTATCGATTTCACGTGTGTAGGAGAGAAACGCGTAAATACAAATATATAAATATAATTATAAATATAAAGAGATAAATATCATTGCAGTGAGAAGAGAGATAATCCGCGTGGTATGATGCGTCACAAAACTTGTTTCCTCGGGGCTACTTGCGGGTGAAGCCGGAAACGAATGGGATAGGCGGGGGGAGGTAAAAGAGAGGGAGACAAAAAGAGGATATTCGACGGTTTTCTTGGGGAAGGGAGGGGGTGGGTAGTGAGACCCGCGGCGCGAGATAATTGAGCCAACGTCGCCCGGTTCCCGATATAAAGATCGGCAATAGGTTTACTTCGTCGTATAAGGTTTACGTTTTTAAGTGCGACACCGCTGCCAAATAATAGAGAATAGCGTAACGTGTAACGAAATCAGTCTCCATAAAGTCAGTAGCTGTAATATTTTGTAGTTAGTATTTTTTTCCTCGTTTCGAACACTTTCGCAATAGTCGAGAGAGAGAGAGAGAGAGAGAGAGAGAGAGAGAGGGAGAGAGTGAGAAAGTGAGAAAGAAGAGAAGGGAAAGGGAAGAAGAGAGAGAGAGAGAGAGAGAGGTGTTGAGTGTGCAGAGAGAATGGAGAAATGATGAAAACAAAAAAATACACAAGGACTGTAAAAGATGCCGAGTTAAGGGAAGGGAAAGAAAGGGGAAAAAAGGAGAGAAAACGTTTCCGAGTCTTCGAAGTACCTAAGTCAAGTTACACTGTCATCGTTTATTATTAAAACAAAAGAGGAAGAAAAAAAAGAAGTGTAAGTAAAGTTGCAGAGAGTTCTCTTTAGGTCCATATATAATATATAATAGGACTTCGTTTGAAACAGGCTTTAAGAGGCCTATTTACTGCACCTTATTCTAGTCTTAAGCACTCTATATGCCTTACACTGCCAAATAATAAAGACGCGCTGTTGTTATGTATACTTTTATGTTACACACACACACACACGCGCGCGCGCGCGCGCGTTCACACACGTAAAAAAAACACACACACACACACGATACTCACACTATCATTATCGTCGTGGCGGTTCGTCCTCGCTGTTATCATCTCGCCACCTCGTTATATATCTCGTCGTCGATCTCATCTCATCGCCGACACCTTCGTGGTCGTTCTTCGATCCTCAACACTTTTTCCTTCTTAGGTCGCGCGTCTGTTTTTTATTCCTTATTTTCTTTCGTCTTGCGCTTAAATATGCACAAAGAGAGGACAAGATCGCGGCGGAGAATCGGGCGAAATGGTTTCCGCGAGGAGGTCGCTGCTACTTTCGCGTAGGCTTTGACAAACGTGCGTTCCATGCGAAGCAAATTCCTGAGGATAGACGCGGAGCTAACACGAACGAGTGCGATGCGGAATTCCGTGATCGTGAACACCTCTGCTTTTTCGAGTCCGCGAAAATGAAATCGGGGAATCTGGAAGTACCGGAGAAGAACTGGCGATATCTCGGTGATGTTTTTTAAGGGAGCGCGTTGAACTAAAGTCGCGTTTGAAGCAATAGCGACGCCTTTTGAACGTGCACGTACACACACGCGCGCGCACACGCACGCACGCACACACACACACCACAAGCGCGCGCGCGCGCACATACACACACACACACACACACACACACGCGCGCGTTTTAATCATCACCATCGTATTCGCGTCATTTACCGTTGTCGACCTCGTTTTCGCTTCCTTTTTATCTCATGGGCAAAATGTGCGCGCGAGTCATCCCGTCCCTTTAACTGAGAGGAGTATCGAGAATATTTTTATGCGCCATCACGATTCTTATAATGTATCTGTGTACTTGAAAACGCATTTCTCTCGCGCAGTGTGTATTAAACCAAGGAAAAGAAGTGTCGCGTAGCTGTATCTCCAACGATTTTTGTCTTAAAACGCGGTTTAAACGAACGACTTGCGCTGCGATAGCTCCGAGGGTCGTTTCACGGGACGATCCCGAGACTGTGAGAGAACACGCGGGACGTCTTCCCGGGATCCCCGGCCTGGATCTCAACGACGGGATTCTCCCGCGCGAGCTCTCTTTCCTCGAGGTGAAATCCCGCGATGAGTTCGCGACAGTGAAGTACATCACAATGTCGGTCATAATTTCAGAATATCCAATTGCAACATTATACAATTTCGCGCTCATTTTTACTACTATATTTCCGCCGTGTAGGATATTCAAAATCCATACAGAAACCCATGCGTGGCATGCGAAAATTCATGTAGATATCCCCATGGATTATTACCAAGCCTGGGGTTTTTTTCAGCCGAAATCCCCGGGAATAACCGTAGGATTCCATATGGGTTTCCCCTGTGTGAATTCCTGATTATTTTTCAACTGAGAACACGCCCCCCTCAAATCTCTCGTCGTTTGTTTACGATCGGTCGCGACTCCTCGCGGGAAGAGAGAAGGAGAGAATGAAAGAAAAAGATTGTTAACATGCTCTCGGTGCTCTCTGATCGAGGTGAGAAGTGGAGCTCGGGAACGCCCGATAAATCCGGCCGGTTGGGGTCTGAGTCGGGGATCGAGGCTTCCCCGCGAATCGCACAGCCGACAACGAACCAGGTGTCGGCCAGGCTCGCTGGCTTCGCGCTTCGGCACCGTCGGATCCGCGCCGGCGAAACGTGGAAGAGAGGAAGCGCGCGGGCGGCCGCACGCGCCGAGTTTATATTCTTGTCCGTGTACCGTCGAATATGTACCGTAAGGATTTATTTGTAAGTCGTAATTCTCTCACGCCGGTTCCGAGCCTTGTAAATCCGCCAGGGCTGCTGGAGAAGTTCTAAGACAGCGTGTTGTTTCACTTCTTCACACCCTCTTCACTTCGTTTAGGCTTCGTTAGGGCGAGAAAACGGGAAGAATTGAGAAAACACGCGGGAAAGGGGGACGAAATGGAACGAAATAACACGTCGGACGTGTTCGTCCGACGTGTCGTTTGAGACGACCGATGTATCGATATATTGTACACGTAACGTTATTATAAAGGAACAAAAAAGAAACAAGAATCAGCTGCTGCTCGCCGCTGTCATCCGCGCGTGCGCGCGTTCTCGCCGGGAGCGAGGATGCTCTACTGTAATATTGTTAATTATAGAAGGCGGGCGCACGCGAGCGCGGCCCACGGACGGGCCCCCTGCGGGTCGATTGTGTATCTTCAGATGCAGTGAGGAGTTACCTAAGTGAGCTCTCGGCTATGATAATGACTGCGGAACAAAGCGATCGGCGAGTGGTCGATGATCGGTCTGTACCGTTAGATCCCGAAATTTAGATCAGTTACGTCGACTCAACTGTTGTGTGACTGTTGCATTTTCTGAACGCGACCAATGCGACATATCTCACGTGAGGTCGCTCGATAAGTCATTTCCGCATTCAACGGAGAATGTAGCTCGGGTGAGCGCTTAACGATTATTGCTTCTGATTGGTACATTCTCCCGAATCTATCAAGAATCTGAAAGGACACTCCGGTCACAAGCAATAATCAACAAGCGCTCAACGAGTGTTCTTTCTCTCGAACCCAGCCGTTCTCTCACTTGGCGCGTGGCCGATCGCGTGTACTTATTCAGGTCTGTTCCTTCCCGCTGAACTAGTACACACTTTTGGAACTTGAAAAGAAACAGACCTAAGGTCTGTTTTCTGTTTCCGAATCGGGACTGGAACTTCGTTCCTTTTCCCTTCAACGCTTAGTTATAATATACTTGTCTCAATCTAAAAAGTGCAATCTAGTTCGGGAATAGAGAAATCAGTTAAGACTTGGCGGAGGAAAGAGAAGAAGGGAAGCTGGTGCAGCCGGTTCAGCGGGAAAAAGAGCAGACCTTACGAGATACAGAAGAGTAGAGGGTGGGGGGATACACGATCGAGCCGCAGGCTCCGTTGGTGCAACGTCGAGCGGTGCACTTCCGCGCTCATCGTCACGCCGTTCTTCAGCGGCAGATCCTCGAGTTCCCCGCGATTCGACCGGGCGGACTTCGGCCGTTCACGGTCCGTTGGCTCGTGCCCATAGAAAAAAAAAAGAAGATATACGGGTGTTCCTCATAATAATATAGAGTCTGTTTTCTGTTCCTGAGCTAGGGCTGCGCTGGAACGTCGTTCCTTTTCCCTCCGACTCTAAGTCACGTACTTGTCTCACTTTAACGGTGCAAGGAGCTACTTCAGGAGCAGGAAAAACAGATCTCAGTACGGTCAGCCGGTCAGGCGACGACGAGCGCAAGCCGTTTAGTCGCGTGACGTCTGTTTTTTCTCTGTATCTCTCTTCCGAGCTGTGTTTCTCTCGCGTCGCTTCACAAAGACAGACGTTCCTTCGCTCGAGTAGAGGAGAGAGAGAGAGAGAGAGAGAGACCGCGCCGGCGGTCTTGTAAATAGCGTCTTGTAAGTGACAAATAGTACGCTTCCCTAGAGAGTACGTATTAAACATAGTTACCTCCTGGAGCACACGAGCGAGTGCTGGTGGACTCGAGCCGACGGACACGCGATCGCGCGAAACACTCGCGAATAATTCTCAGGATCTTGTTGTTAACGCACGCACTTCGCGGATGCTCGAATATTACTCGGTTTTTTCTGGTCTTTTCTTTTGACGTTCATCTCGAGAGAGAAAGAGAGAGAGAGAGAGAGAGAGAGAGAGAGAGAGAGAGAGAGAGAGAGAGAAAGAAAGAATGCATGTTTACGAGAGAGTGAGAGAGAGGGAGTGAAAGAGTTTTCGGAGCGGACGACCCGCGGAAATTCGATTTCGTCGCGAACGAAGGAATAAACGGGTGTCTCTCAGAAGCGTTTTTCGCAGAACGCGTTTCCTTTGCGGTCCAGGCTGATTTTCTAATTTCGTAACGACAGTGTCATTGTGTAACACGGAAAAGCCGCCCAATGATACTATCGTTAAAAGTTGGAGAATCGGCTCACTGGTCGAGAATCCCCATACAGCACAGGGATTTGCAGCGACATTGCTACAACGTTACAAAAATGTTGCAATGCAGCTGCAAGCTCGCAATAGCCGCACGATAGAATCATCGTCGCCGCGTGTCGCCTGTATCGAGCTCCAGTTTCAATTACTTCGTGATAAATGCGAGAGAATTAGAAGGCGAAAGCTCCGCTCGCTGCTTTCGGCGACAACGCGCGTTAAAACGGACGTCAATGATCGCGCGTAGTTCTACACACACACACACACACGCACGCACGCACACACACACACAGAAACACGATGATTGTTTTCTTTTTTCCACGTAGACACGCTATCGATTATCGTGCGTTGCTCGATCGGTTACTCGGCGGGCCGGGTATCTCCGATCGCGGTAACAGCGACCGTGCGATTTACACTATGTTACTCTCGTCGTTTTGGGTAAAAAAAAAAGAAAAAGAAAGAAAAGATAAAAAAGGAGAGCGAACTCCGACCGCGCGCGCGCGCGTGTATTTGATTTCGATTCGTCGCGATTGAAACGGGATTCCGCGCGGAACGGCGATCCTCCCCGAAAAATCGGGCGTAGACGATAGGGATGAAGGGACGACAGGAGGAGGAGAAGGTGAAGGAAAGAAAATCGCGAGGATCGCGAGAGCACTCGTAGGTTTACTCGAGGCAGTCGATCGACCTCTTTCCAGTTATGTACTCTCGACTTGGCGCACCAATGTACATGTACATATATACCTTGCCCACGTCTATATATGTATATGTATAGATGTACATAGGTATATATATATCTAGCGATTTAATAGCGGCTTCGATCCGAGAAAAAATCGAGATTTAATAATAATAATGATATAAATAATAATTATATTAATAATATTAATAATAATAATAATAATAATAATAATAATTTATTACTCTAGTTCCGAATCGGCCGGGGCCGCTGTTCCGCGCAGGCTCGCCGGTCGGCAGTTGTCGGCGAGCTTGTCGCGCAACACCGCCCTACGGCCGCTGTTATTAAGAATGAGGTACGAGAGAAAGAGAATAGCTGTTGTAGGGGCTGTAAGAAAGCTTATTAGAGAGAGACGAGCGACAAGAGGCGAACGGCCAGAACATTTAACGCTGTAATGTGCCGGACGCGTAGTAGTAATGATACCCGCTGTGCGATTACTTAAGGAAAAAAGAAAAGATAAGGAAAGAAAAAAAAACCAAAAAAAAGAAGAAGAAGAGAGAGAGAGAGAGAGAGAAAAAGTCATTCGTTCGTAACTCGGACTCGTTGTTATCGTTGTACCAAGGGGGTGTACGGCGAGGGATCGTCTCGTGCGGCAGAATCGCCGGTTGCAAAACTTATAATACTGTAAGCGAGTAAAAACACATTATTTATTGCGGTTAAAGTGTGGTGAATTTTAGGGAAGAATACGCAAATTACGTTACGCCCGGTGAGACGGAGTTAATAAAAGAGAAAAGGAACGAAAAAAGGAAAAAAAAATAATAAGGGATTTGTTTCTCACGACGTGCAATTGATTAACCAAGTGTGAAAAAGCGACACTTATTATTATAATAATGTGGACATTCGAAAGGATAATAGATAATGGAAGAATTATACTGTGGATTTTGAATTTGCGAAAGTTTAATTAAACGTTAAATAAATAAAATACACGATTATTCACAGCTGTCGAGCGAGTGTGGATCGACTCTGCTGTTTCTTTCATCTCTTTTCTTTCAGTTCGCCCGTTCTCGATCGACATCTCACGAACGGTAGTCGCGCTTACCATTGTCATTTTCAATTGTGTACATGCGTATGTATGTGTGTGTGTGTGTGTGTCCCTTTTTTTAAATTATTCCCTCACGATAGAAGCGCGCGAAAAATCAAATTCGTTTCCGAAATGCACCAGTCCTTTTTTCACGGCTCGACTTTCGGCGATCTAAGTAGGTGATGCGCGAGAAACATTTCTCCTCATCTCGAATCGACGATTACCCAAAACAACATTGTTGTACGCGATACGTTATATGTACATAAATATATATGGATGTATGTTATATATATATGCATATATATGTATGGATATATAAATATTGATATAAATATGAATATAAATAATATAAATACAGAGACAAATGCAACTATAAATATAAATATACACATAAATATATATAAATATAATTATAAAGTCGATATAAATAAAAGTTATCCCCCGTTATAATAAATGCGGTGAAATATTTCTCATTCTTGTGCGATCTCTCTCTCTCTCTCTCTCTCTCTCTCTCTTTCTCTCTCAACACGTATCTTTTTCCATTTAATAAATATTCTATTACTACCAAATCGATCATAATGTATGCCGTATTCCGCTTAATTTCAGAAACATTTCACAGCATTCATTAAAATGGGCTGTTTTGTACACACAGTGTGTCCCAGAACGCGCCTCCCAATTCAGAGACATTACTCGCGCAGTGACTTGTCGTTGAGAATTGAGAAATTTCGGCGAATTCAGCTTCGTGAGAATGTACATACGCAATGACAAGAAGGGAAAGAGAGAGAGAGAGAAAGAGAAAGGGAAACGAAGAAATCTAATCGTTCACATTAAACGTCCAATGAATCTCGACATTTGTGTAAGAGCTCAAAATTGCTTAATCGCGTAACTCGGAAAGACCAAGGCGGCCAGTCAGCGTGAAAGAAATCGACTGCTTCCCAATGCGAGCGAACGCGGCTTCCGGGGCACCCTGTGTGTGCTCATGTACATGCGCGCATGGCGTTATAAATAACGTAGCTTTAACATATTTAAGGGATCGATAATCCGATGGTTGAGAGGTGCTTAAGTACTTGCCGAATAGACATATATATATAATTGCCCTCACGTTGATCGTTGATAGATCGCGACTTAGAGCGATCCTCGCGAGGCGATCGACGCGATCGTGCCGAACGACTCAAGATTCGAGGATCCAAGAGTTCAATTTACACAGTAGAGAGAGAGAAATGGTCACGATACGTTGACTACCGCGTCGTTGACATTATCCCCATGTAGAATAGAAAATAACGATGACGTCAAAATGACGAGAAAATCATATTACAACAATGATACCAGTCATTATTTTTCCCTCATTTTCGCATTATTGTCATCTTCCGTTCTACTTGGGTCGCGATCTCTGGTGCTACTTACGAGTTCGTCTCGTTTCTCCAGGGAGATCGCGGTGCCTGGATCCGCGATCCCCCGCCCATCGTTTCGAAGCCGACGAAACGACGCGCGCGTTCCATGTTCCCGCACGGCACCAACGTGTCAACGGCACGCGCTGACGTCTCCCAGGTAGGACAGAAAATTAGGATGACGTCAAAATGACGAAGAAATGGCTGTAATAACTTGCTTTTCGATCACTTCTCGTCATTTTTGTGTCATTTCGACGTTATTGCGGTTTTCCCCGTTCTTCCTGACGCCGAGTACGTTCAGAAGATACGACGGTTGCGCAACCGTTGAGCGGCTTTAGATTGAGATATTCCTTCAGATCCACGGTAAATCCGAAGGAATAGACCAGTGATCGCTCGCTCGACCGTTGTGTTTCCCGAATGCAGTCGTTGACGCGGTGACGCCCGTCCGCGGGCTCGCTTCAGCGTAGCTTAAGGTTCTCAATTTGTAATCGACGAGCGGGTAACAAAGACTATGTTTACAACCTCAAACCAATTTATGCCCGTTTCTACCATCAAAGATATAGCGCGCAAGCTGTGCTTGCAACGCGACGTCGAGGAACGAGCGTTAATGAACGGTGCGATTAAGTCGATACCTGGCGAGGCCACTCTCGTATTCCCGAAAGTACAAAGGTGCTCTCGCCCGGCAGAGGAGATTTCAAGAAAGTATCGTTTCTCGTCAGCAAGAGCTACCGCGGTAATTTATCGAAAGCTTCTTTGTATTCCCGTTATTCCATTCGGTTCCCGCGCGAAAAATATCAGCCGCGATCCCTTTTTCGGAATGTGAAATTTCTAGAATCAACAGGGAGCATCCTTTTTTTTTATCCTAAATTGCCGAGCGAGTAAGACGGAATTCAGACGTTTCGAGAGCCGAACATTGGATGATCGATGTTAACGATGGAAACGAAACTTCCGGTTCTTCTTTGACGGAACGATCACACACTCGCACCTGCATGTTCGCTTCAGATCCTTTCGCAGCGAGCTTGACAGATCAGACATACCTTGCTTTACATCGACGATTTCCTTGGTTTACTTACAATCGATCAGTGTGTCCGACTTAATCGCGACGTACGTCGCTGTGACGAGCGCAAGGAGGATCGACGTTATTTTATAATAATGCGAGAGTGACTGCTGCACGTAAAAAAAAAAAAAACGATCTCGCGTCGGTGGCCGTGCGAAGACGCGATCTGCCGAATCCTCAAGCGCGCGCGTTAAATCACGTTTCCACGCCGCGAAAGATAGAGAAAGATAGAAAGAAAGGAAAGCGGAAAGAAAGAGGGAGAGAGAGAGAGAGATAGAGAAAATACTACTACTACTCGTCGCTCGACGATGTCATCGCTGGCGAAACCGGACATCCGGTCGTCTCGGCCGACAATGACGATATTAAGATATAATAATATACATTGACGGACTCTTGTAACTACACACACACATATATACATACATATATACATACATGACATGCTAGAAAACGATTCTAACTATTATCTTGTAAGAGTTACTTAGGACCTCTGTACAAACTATGAAAGGTCCGTTAAAAAAAGAAAAAAAGATTAATAAGAAAGAAAGGCAGGAAGAAAGAGGAAGAACAAATACTGTAAGAACAGAATATTTATAACTAAACTAAAAAGAGAAAGATATCTTTCACTACTTTCAGCACTTTCAACATAATCATTGTAATAGCCACTCTCTTTAAGGATCGTTAAAGAAAAAGAAAAAACCGATTTCGTTATCACAGCTCGAGCTTCGTGCGACTTCTTTCCCACCCCCTTCCCCAACCTCGTTTCACCCCCTTACGTCTTCATCGACCGGCAAATTGACTTCATGGAGGGATATTCATCACGGTCGCGAAGAGCTGCCCTATGAAACAGACTGAAGAGAGATCAGGATCGCCACGGAAAATAAATTTTGAAATTCCCTGATTTGTTAATATTTTTTACAGTGGAGAATTTCCCATGACCAATGTGTAATCTTAAATTTAACGTTTAGAAACAGGGATTGCAGGAAAGAGGTAGCTTATATTATTAGAAGCGACATAAAACTCAGAGGTTCAATAACACGCTATAATCCTGAATGCGGATTCAGACTGATAAAAAATAACTGAATATTAGAAAAAAAAAGGAATACAGTTATATGAAATGAGATACCGACAGACAAAAGACGATTAAAGTTTGGGTCTGCAAAAATATATTTGTACTTTCAGTGCCCTCATGAAGAAAGCGTCGCTTTCTTATTATCTAAGAAAGCCACATATCTGCCGCGATCGGCCGAGCTTATCCTCCGCCGCCAATCCTTTCAGGAGAGCTTGGTTCAGCTTGTGAGCGACGCTCTTTCCCACCTGTAAAGTCGAGCATTTCAAAAACTGGCTTCGATCTATATAACTCATCTCCGACAAATACACAGAAATGCGTTACCTCTAGCATCTTAATTAAGGTGGTAGGCTGCAGACTGGCGTATCCCATCTTGACTACGGACGTCATCTTGCCATTCGGCATCACGGACATGATGAGGCTGGCGGTGCTGCATGATTCCTCCTCCGACGTTGGATCCACCACGCAGTTGTCGCCGATCTGAAGGAGAACAAATCGAAATCATTAGTCCGGATCTACAAGAAGGTGTAGCAAGTCTATTGCTCTAAGTACTGAATTGTAACGTAATTTCTAGCGACAAGCGTTTCCAGCGCTACCAAATATCGCGAATCCTATTCACAACGATATTCGTAACGATTAACATCGCCGTGCCCACCTTGCACACCGTTATCACTATTGGATAATTCGTCACGTCCAGTTTGACGCAATCGTAAAGATCGTCCGACAGCTGAATGTCTGGTTCACCGCCGTCGAGCGTCGCCGCGATTACCCTCGGGATCTCGCTGTTGTACAACGCAGCCTTCACCGCGGCGCCTACCGCGTCGAATAGATTCCCGCCGCATTGTAGAATCTGCGGAGGACAGAGAAGGTGACATGACAGCCTCGGTGGTGCTTTGTCATCCGATAATACTCACCAAAATGTCCACGTACATTTTCCAACACTTCTTGTGAGGTAGTATGCACAACTGCCTCAGGTCGAAGGTTTCGGATGTTTGGTAAGCCAAGGACAGGAGATTGCTTATCTCGGTTGCAAGGTCTTCTCCTCCTTTGCCTTCAAACGCTGGTGTGGCATTGGCGGAGCTGGAAGAGACAGTGTAGACACACCGTGTTCCGCATCGATTGAAGATCCAAGCCTGGGATCCAGGATACGTACCAGTCCACGAAGAAGTCAAGTTTGCCTTCCTCGGGTTTGTCCGCGTGCGGGGTGTCGATCTCCACTTTCACGCCGACCAACACGTCCGTGTTGCCTATTCTCAATCGTGCCGATCCGTGTGCGTGCGGCATCAGTCTGGTTTCAATCTCTATGGAACGATATTCGTATCTCTGCCGTCCGTCGTTTCTGAAACCGGTCTGATCGCCGGCGTAATATAAATATATAAACAGAGAGTTAAAAGGACAAATATACATATATATTATCTCAAATAAATCGGTGACATTCTCCGAACGCACACACTTGCGAATGAAAATAATTGCACGTGCGCCGTAATCACGTACACACTTACGTCTATCCCGTGGAGAATAAACGTCTTCTCGCCTAAGCTCAGAGGAATCTCGGCCATCTCGAACAAGATAATCTCAAGCGCAGACAGAGAGGAAGAGTGTCGGTCTTAAATTAATAAATGTTATCGCGGATCACCGATCACGATTTATCACTGTATGACGCTAAACAAAGTGACATAACCTCACTTAAGAAGATACAGGCTGCGTTCCGAAATTTACCGCCAGTACTAAAAGTCTATAGTTTATGTTACGTATACTACAGATTTTCAGTAGAGGATGTAGCGATAGGAGCGTACCGATTGACCACCAATCACAGCTAACCATGATTTTCTAGTGTCGGCCAATCGGTGTAGCCCGTGGTTAGTCGGCTTCCACTACTTCGTCGTATTTTTTTGTGTATTCTGAAATTTGTAAAAAAGAACAGACTTCAAGTATCGAATATGAGGAGAATGATTGAAGTCATAGACCAGTTTTCCATGATTTTCCTAAGCAAAACACCTTTATCCTTAGAACGTATAAATAAACCAAGTAACTACCGTTTATGAATTTTTCCTGGTCGGTAATACGCAATGTCCCTGACGTGGTCAATTATATAAATTATCTCGCTAAAATGTATACTCACTGGGTTCCACAGAAAAGATAACATCGCATTTATTGTTAACAATGTCTGTGGACATTTGTACATTCGTTCTAGTGGTATAATTATTATGATATTATACTAATAAAAGATTTGTATATAAGGAACACGCATGAAGTGCATTCTTCAATTTATATGGGAGACTTGTCGAAGCCGTTCACATAGAACTGGTTACCCTTCACTTTATACAAAGCATTCAGATCCTTGTTATCAGGATACATAATGGTTCTAGTTACCATTATCTTCCATCCTGATTTCTTCATCCAATCCTGGAAGAATAAAATAATATACGCAGAGTAATCATGAACCATGTCAAATGCATTATTCAGCTCAGTGAAAATATCTTTTTCTATTGTGTCCAACATACCATTCTACCATACTTCAGATGATAATATATCCAATACAAAACAGCGGTACCCATTGCGCCCTTAGTTATAAAGTGCCGTATGAGAAAGGCGCCTTGTGGACTCTGCAAATAAACAGATATTACTTTTGTACTATTCCATACAGTACAAAAGCTAATGTTAAAACTGTTGCAACGTTGCAGCAATATTACTGCGAGCTTTCGTTCGCTATATAGAGTGCTATATTGTAGTGTTTATCAAATATTTCCTGATTTGTTGTCGAAATATTCTCTCTCTCTCTCTCTCTCTCTCTCAATTGACTTCGTTTCATTAATATACGCATATCATGAAATTTACTGAATTAAACTGAAAACTGCATTGACGGAACGATAATAAAATGGGGTGAAATTGAGAGAGAATTTCAGTAAAATTTTCAGCATAATATTTCCATCAGGATTCGTACCAGAACTGGCTCCATCATGTCCTGAAATCTGTTCCATGGCCACTTGTAAAATCTCCTGATCGGATTGTACATCTCTTTGTACAAACTCTCTGACCACACCGGTTCTTCAGGAGCCAATATTTGAGCCTTCAACCATTTCTTCCTCCATGCTCGTTCCTCGTCTGTCATTCCCAACATTCGTTCTCTCTCTCTTATCATACGCCGTGCTATACTCATGGGTCTCTCCCCTTCCATGGCAGGGTTTGTCACAGGTTCCGGTACTCTATAAAACAATGAATCAATTAGTTAATATCTTTGATATGACTGATTATGAATATACCGGTCTTATATCAACAAGAGTTGATACGATCAAATTATCTGTTGTTAGAGCCTGATATTATTCTAACTCCAACAACAATCTAATATATTGTTCTTTGTAACTATCGTCATGTATAGCGAGCTGTTATATCACATAGAACTTGACTTTCTGATTCTGAAGTGATAAAAAGGAAAGGAATCTATATACATAAAATATATAACAATATAACATCGTGTTATGGTGTTTGGTAATTTGTTTTCCTACAAAGAGCAAGTTTTTACTTTATTTCATGTCAAAACAACTGTCTAACGAAATCTACTGTGCGCCGTCTCCTGTCACGTATGTTACTTGTTTTAGGATTTATATATATTACAAAATATATAAGAGTGTACATAATGATGGAAATATCATACTTCGCCATGGTTCTACTGGTGATTACACGCTAGATCCAGCACTTCAAAGCCACCAATTTTCAAGTCGTACGTGAGGTTATATGTTATATCACACATCAAGCACTGTACATAAGATCAAGTACGTTTCGCGCCATCTCTCGTGGAAAACGATCTTCAAATATGCGATCTAGTTTGAATATCCGGAATACATATTGTTACGCTCGCGCGGGGAAATAAAACGAGACAACGTTAAGTGGGAAACAACACTTCGACTATATATTTGCTATTTACAAGAAAGCACGCGTAACTCGCAGACTCAAGCTCTCTCTCTCGCGAAAGACCGACGCGCACGTCGCGGCGATTCGACCGCCCCAGAGAGAATCTCTCAAACCCGTTGTTTGTCGGTCAACGCTGATCACCTATTGTTTACGACTCGTCAAGAGAATCAGCTGTACGTTCAGAGCGCTAAAAGCGCGGGCATCAAGACACGGGCGTAACAATATAAACACAAAAGAATGTAATAATACATAACACTATAATATTGCGATATATATCCGCAAGGAATACATGTAAAAATACTTAGAAATGAGGATACTGTCCTAAATCTACCACAATAAAGGAGTGTGCGATAAATAAATAAATAACATAAAAAATAGAACATAATTATTCGAAAGGGAACGTTAAAAGTATAAAATTTCCCGTTGGCATCGGGAACGACGAGGAATAAAATGAATTACCGCGTGGTCTCGTAGGTATATCATTTATTTATTTAATCGATTTTCTCTCTCGCAGTATATTCTTCTCATTCATATACTTCATCTTTCGTAAACCAATTACAAGTATCGTCATCTATTATCTAAGGGTATAGGTAAGTAAGTTACAGGTTCTTTTTTTTTTTCCACAGTATTGACTCTATATACTATCCAGATGACTAAAAGTCTGTATCTACAAATATATTACCTCATATCTCATATGTGTATACAGGGTGTCTCGCGATCGCCCTTTCTCCCAACGACGGATTGTGGGAGCGACTGAGAGAACTCTACGTCGAAACGAATCACAAAACGCAAATCACGCAACGGATTTAACGCACAACGACCCCCTTTCGTTTACAATGCGGCTTAAGATAATCGTGATTTTCGACGATGTTCGGTCGAGAAACCTTCTTGGAGACGCGCGGAGTCGAACGACAGAAATCGCCTGCCGCTTATTGTCCAGACGCGCCTCCTCAGCTCGTGCAGTATCTATTGTCAAAAGAAAGCAGACACCTTGCATACATATAATATATATGTATATATATGTATATATATATGTATATGTATATGTATATATGTATATGTATATATATACATATACATATACATATATTAGGGTGGAGATCGGAGAAGGCGGGACTTTTCATCAGGGATTCACCGACGAATTTGACGCTGATTTTTCCTCGGCAAAGACATCAATCGAGCTTAAATACGCGGTTACGTAAGACGAGGCAAATCTTCAATCTTACGAACTGAACGCGATGGTGTGCGTGCAGGGGGTAAGAGTAACAAAATTTCACTCTCTCTCTCTCTCTCTCTCTCTCTCTCTCTCTCTCTCTCAATTTAAAGTACATCTAAAAGAAACCGAACTTGTGTGACTTATCTCGAGATAGCTCACAATTTCTGAAGGAATTTTCCGGGAAAGATCCGCCTCGGATTCGTACGATGCGTCCCTGCTCACGTCGGCTCCCGGTTCTCGTCGGATCCCTGCGCTCTCTGTATGTATATTTAATAACATCTTTCTTTATTTCTCTATATCAATATTTCCCTTTTTCTCTTATTTTTCCCTTCCCTTTCCGCGCGGGAGTCCTTTATATTCGAGTCCCAAGGGTCGAGAAGAAATCGTCGCAGTTCACCGGAGCGAAGTGAGCTTACTCGCTCGTTCTTACTCTCCTCTCTTCGTAGAAGCTTTGGTAAAAGGATCCTTTTTTTTCTTCATTAATCGGTTATACGATACGTTAAAAGTAGATTTCACTTGATTTGACACATACGATTGAGGTTTCGAGCAAGTTTGTCTGCTGCTTAGCTCGCATCTCACAGCCTAGAGGTGATTTAAATCCAGCGCGGGAGCCCCATTTTCAATGGAGCGCGCCGCAAAAACGCCGCACTATAATACTCCGTCAAATGCCAAGCCCGCAGGTATACTTTTATCATTTTTTTTTTCTTCTTCCCTTACGATGTTACCTCGCGACAGCCGAGCGCGTCTGTCGCCCGAAATTTACACCCGAAGTTGCCCGCGGAACACGCAGCGACCGTATATCTTTTCGCGAGAGNCCCCCCCCCCCCCTCTCTCTCTCTCGATCCTCGACCGCAGAGAGGCGAAAGATACACCGAGAAAGATCCGAGAGAGCATCCGGAGAATTAACAATATCCCGACGATACCGCACGAGGCGAATATTCCGAGAAGTGGTCGCCGCGGGGTGAGATGCAAATACATCAGGAGGATGAAAAATCCCCCCTCCCCCCTCGCCGGGAAAAGAAGAACGCTCTCTCGTTACATGTGTCGCTGCGCGGGAAAACCTTCCCGACCGCATTCTAGGTACCCTTCTCCGCTGACCGATGATTGAAAGCGGTCACGACGCGCGCGTCGTGCCTTCGAGACGATTTCCGCTTTCACTCGCGGTCCGAACGAAATCTCTTAGGCTGGATCTACGGTGAGGCGCAGCACGCCTTTAGCCTCTGAACGATAAACTGCAATTTCCCGCAAGAAGTGTGTCTTCGGCGTTCGGCGTTGGGAAGCGCCTACCTGCCGGAAACTCGTACGCTCGGAACAAGAGGCCGAAGGCTCACTTCATCTACCGTAGATCTTACTCTACTACTTCGCAATGCGAGAATCCGGTTTACAGCCGTGACAACGTATTGTGCGCATTTCCGTCCGCTCGCGCTGAGTTTCGCGGGGGGTCACACTTGCACCGCTCTTCCGCCACAGCTCTCGTTTCCCTTTTTTTTTTTCTTTCTATTGTGCTTATGTATTTTTCCTTTTTAAGTTTTTCAATTTCCGTCCGCGTGTAAAATCGTCTCCTCGCGCCGGAGAAAGAATATCTAAAACGCGTTCGAAGCGCGCCGCTTATTTTTTTTCGCGAAGCGAGCGTAAACCGCGGGCGCCGGACGCGTCCCACTCGGTTACCAATACAACACACATGAGCCGAATAGAATGAGAGCGGTGTAAGTCGTGCGTGCGTGTATGTGTGTGTGTTTTCACTATGAAACTAAGGAGAACGAGGGATTGCGGAGCGGCTACGCGCGACCCGCTCCGCTTTCTCAAACTCTTGCCTCGCACCATTTTCATCCTTAACAGTTGGATATACATATGTATATATTCTCTTTATATATTTTTCACACATGTGTATACGTACACACACACACACACACACACACACGTCACATATATGTGTAATATATACATATGTGTATCACACTCATATGTATAGATGTATAGATGACATATATATTTATATATATATACGTGTGTGTGTGTGTGTGTGTGTGTGTGTATCACACACACATGCGTACGTTTGGTGTCCACGTGGTCATTGTGCATGTAAAGTATATATATATATATATATATACGACATAGTAAAATATTAAAGCGGCAGCAGAATACACTGCAATACTGTTCGATATCTGTGAAAAGGATGGTGGTGCCTCCTCCTCTCCTCGTTTCCTTCCTTTTCCTTTCGCTTCTTTCCTCTCTTATTCATCGGCCGCCTACGTATTTTTATGGCAAAGACCGCGCGGTCCTCCTCTCTTCCCCTTATACTTCTTTTATCTATGCGGTTTTATGTACAACGTGTGCTAACGACTTACCCCTCGTTAACAGTCCTCGTAATCGCAATAAACTTTCTCACATTTCAACATGTCTCGTATAAACTATGCAGTATGCCAATGTATCGAGTAAGATAATAAGTACACATAAAATATATGCAATCGGTAAGTAACGTAATAAAATTATAAAGTACATTGTGGTCGCAAACATCGTGGACGAGAGGGAAAGAAAGAGAGAGGAAGAGGATAATAATAATATACACACGTGTCTCCTATACGCGCGTGTTTTCGAGTTTATACACGCGTATCGCTCGCACGAATTCATCCCTCGAGCTTACGCTGCCGACGATCGCGAAAGAAACGGGGAGCGAAATCGGAACGTCTCCGTGTCGATTCGCGTCGCCTCTCTCATTTCTTTTTTTTCTTTCTTTTCGTTTCCTCGAAGTTTCCGGAATTTCGCGCGATTCTACGCTACCAGCTTAAAAAAGGACAAAGGTGAAGTGATTCGCGGGACACACGGGGATCCCCTCTCTCGTTCAATTAATCTTCATCGTCTACGACCAAGCGAGCCGGCGACCATCGATTCGCGAGCAACCGTACTTATAATGCGATATACACTTTCATATGGCGATCAACGTTTTTCATATACTGCTCCTTCTTCCCTCCTCTTCCTCTTCATCTTCTTCTCCTTCTTCTTCTTCTACAGTTTTCTCCTCTTTGTTATCTTCTCTAGCTACTGGTATTGCAGGACAGTGCACTTTACAATGAATAATGTGAATGTNGGGGGGGGGGGGAGGAGGATACCCCGGAACTGACGCGCCTTCGTTCCTTCCGGATAATGTCGATATGCTCTCCACGTCAACTCGGCGAGATACTGCCTCTAATTTGCACAATTGATCGGTTGATTGTCGCTTCGTTTAAAAAAATATCGTGATCTAATATCATATACTGGAATTCGTCAACGTCAACTGTGTTCACGACGAGCGCGCTCGTTCGCGCAAAACGCCGCGTCGTCGTCCAATCCGGTTACTGACTGACACTTGAAATGAAAATCGGAGAAGGAAAACTGTACATTTGTATTCTCGACATGAAAAATTTATCCGGATCCGCGTTCTGCCGCGGCTCTGTCTCGGGAAGTAATCGCTTTCCTGATCTCGGAATGATATACTTTCTGCGTTTCCGCGTGTTATCCGCGTTCGAAAGCGGAGAAAACGCGACAGTCCCGGCGCATCCTCTGTGTATGTGTACGTGTACGCGCGCGCGCGCGCGCGCATATGTGTGTGTGTATATATACACGCGGTGAGTTGCCGCGTAATCCTTAGTACAATATAACTTGTTTACGGACATCGATTAAGAGTAGCATATCGATAAATATTACGGTCGAACGCTAATACCGCAGTCGTTTCGATCTTCCCGATTCCCTCGACGGGGTTCTCGCGCGTGGTAGGAAACACGAAGAAAAGGGAAACACGGCGGATACGACGCGCTCGACGCTAATTCAATGTCGCGTCGCGGCGCGATTAATCTAAACATCCAAGTTACTTGGCCAATTTAGAAGACGAAAGTGAAGGCTACAGCGAGATCGGACCGTTTCCATCTTTGTATCGCCGTCGCAAGCTGAACGGCGATCGAAAGATGGAGGATACTTCGGCCGTTTTGGCGAGATGAAAGTGGCTAAAATTAGATTAACTTTTTGCCGCACCGTTGTCGCACCGATGTCGACAATGCAATTTCACGCCGTGTGTGTATGTGTGTGTGCCGATAATCTAAAAACACACGTCTACGTCCTCGTCGCTGCGGCGAGTCGGAGGATCGGAAGAAGGATCACCGACGTGCATCTCGCGTTCGCGGATTAACTAGTGTGTGTGTGTGTGTGTGTGTGTGCGCGCGTGTGTGTGTGTATTTATATAAGATAATACCTATCTAAATGGAGCGCGGCCGGAAATGGGGCCTACGCGCGGAACGTGACATGCACACGACACTTAATGCGATTAAAGTTTCACCGTTACGCTAAACGCTATTATCCTTCGATGAGATTCGGCAAGGACCGTCGTCGTCGTCGTTTTGGCATTGAGTCTTTCGGGTGCGCTCCTCCTCACGTCGCGATTCAACACTTGGTGTTATCAGTTAGTATGCGATAGTGGCATCTTGGACCTGTAGGCCTTAAAAGACGATACAAACGCGCGCGCGCGTGCCTCTGTGTATGTGTCTCTCTCTCTCTCTCTCTTTCTCTCTCTCTCTCTCTCTCTGTGTGTGTGTGTGTGTGTGTGGTGTGTGGGACTCACGTGTGCACGGAGTCTGTGCGCGTAGAGAGATTTCCGCGCGCGAGGTTGGAAAAAAGAGCGGGGCCTCGGCCCCCGGAGGAAATGCAATATTTACTCACAACGTACTCGCTTTTCTCCCTATTATCAAGTACACACACATAATCGATAATCAAAGTCGGCGCTACCCTAGGCTACCTTCTAAATTCATCTATCAAGCGATAAAATTATAATACATACGTACTACTTATTTTCTCTTCCCTATTAACGACAATGCGTGTAGAAAAATGAGCCTCTCGCGTCTTTGGTTAAACGCGAAGCATTTAGAAAGTAGTCTGGCAGTGGTTTCGTAGATGCTTCGATCTTAGCCTCGGACCAAATTTTGATTCGCCTCTCTCCTCCCCCGCCACCCCCACCTCCCCCGTTCACCCCGCNCCTCCCCCGTTCACCCCGCCCGCCCGTGTCCCTTCGCCGTGTTTTCCCCTCCGCTTCTTCCGTTCTCTCCTTCCCCTCGCATGTCGAACGTGTGATTTTTTTTTGTTCTCTTAGCTCTCGACTGCAAGGAATCGAATCGAAGTGACGTTTGAGTTTTGTTTTCTTTGTTTCGGGACGTGTCGTTGAGCTACGGTTAGTGTGTTCCGGCGATCTCCGAAGGGTGTTGTTTCTTTATCTAATCGCGATCGCAGTCCGGCGGCGAGAGCTCGGCTGAGCTTGTACAGAGAGTTGTCTGAAAGTTTGATCTGAACAGTCCCCGCTGCCGTGCGCGTCGTACGTCCGACACACGCGTCTACGTTCGGAAATTCAATCTAAAGGGAACTTATCCGCGTCGCTTCTCGTCGTCGTCGTTGACGATCGTTCGCCGTGGTCCGCGCGGTGAATCGGCCTCGATGACGATGCCTCGTCCTCCTTCGGTACCGACGCCGAACGACCGTCGTCGTCGTCGTTTTCGTCATCATCGTCACTGTCCTCCTCCTTCTCTTCTTTTTCTCAGATGACTCAGAGCGCGCGGCGCAAGTGACTGCGCAGACAATGGCACAAGAGCAGCGTGTTCCTTAGGGTGATGTCGTTTAGGTCACTGAGAAGTAAACTAGAGCTCTGCTTCAGCGAGGCAGCCGCTTCAATTCCCGACGGCTTCACACTTCACGAGTAAATGGTGATCACCTCCCGTCCGCTGCCCCGCACCATCAACACCCTCTCCAAGCCTTCGGTAAGTACTTCGAGGAATTCCATGTCTGACGGCCGACGGTTAAGGAAACTCTAAACAGCCTGACTCTCTTCTCATTTTCATCAAACATCTCTTTCCTATTCGCAATCTCCAAGTCGTTACCTCAAACCGCACGTCGGAATTCGAAAGGGGAAAACGACAAATCTGTTGCGCCCACCTAATGATATCGCTCGCGCAACAAATCCTCTATGTCGTGCTACAAGTTTCCGCGCTGAGCAAAAGGATACAGTTAGATTCACGCTCCATCTTCGTATCCCGCGGCGGCCCGGGAAGATTTAGAATGACCAGTTGAGCGTCATGGCTCTTGTTGACGATTACCTCGTTCAATTTCACCGAGGTGTGCATACGCCTCACGTCACCCTCGTCGCTGTTACAGAAACGTTCGTTAGAAAGTGACATCGGCGGGAGCGCGCGCGCCTCCGGCAGACAGGGAAACGATAATAGTACCTGTTCATTAATGTTCTATTAATTACGTTACTGGAATTCAATCAAGGGTCAGTTCATTCGTGGGGGATCGATTCGTCCGACAAATTCCTCGATAGGTGCGTAATAAACATTTCTGCATTCTCCCACAATAATAATTTATATAGGACGTCCCGGTTCTCGCGACTTTAATTTTACTGAGAGATTCCCCGAACGATTCAGACTTAATTTTTCCCTAGCGAAAATATCCGGGGAGGTCATTATTTCTAACAACTTTTCAGTCATCAAGGTATCTTTTTGATTGGGCCTCAAATTAAAATTCTGTCGAATTAAAGTCCGTTTGAAATAAATCGGGGAAAGTAATTTTGTTGTCCATTGGGTCGCTCGAAGCGTAGTTCGCGAAAAGTTCCACTTTTTCAATCGTATCGATTCGACTTTTCATTTCTGGCTGGATATATAATACATTATACCAAAGGGATTATTTTCCGTCAATAAATGGGCGCATAAATAAATAACTAAATAAATAAAAGGGAAAACCGGCCGATACTCACGGTGTGATCGTAGGTTTCTTAGCCTCTGGGCTCTCGTTTTCCTGCGCGTTCTCCATCGCCTCCTTCTCCGTGTTCTCTCTGTTCTCCGCCTTGGGCGAGCCGCCGATCAGCTTCGCCTCCTCGTCGTTGTTCTCCTTCACCTCGTCCTTCTCGTTGATCTCCTCGGCCTCCAGCTCCTTGTTGTTTAGGTCGGTATCGTGCATCAGCTTCTCCTTCGTGTCGTCGGTGATGTTCGTGTTCTGGCTGCCCGGCTCTTGGAATCGCACCTTCGTCGGCACCTTCGCGTCTACGTTGTGGTGATGGTCCACGATTGCCTGTACCTGTTGTGGGCAACGCGAGTGAGCGGTTCGTGCGACAAGCGTTCCAGGGGACAGTCGGTCAGAAGGCGACTAATTGTCTAGCATCTCAAAGCACTATGACCGCCAAGTAAATGCTGTCTATGTAAGCGTTCGAAAAGGAACGTGCCAATCAAGCCGTAACTGAGGGGCGCGGGAGTTGCCGAGCTGTCACGATAGACAAGGGGAGAGAAGCGTCGCAGGCGCACAAGAATAGAAAAAAAAAAACAACAGAAAGAAACAAATAGAGAATGACAAATAAAAAACAAAAAGAAAGAGAAAATTACCCCGATAGGCAAATTGTGGAAATACTGTATAATAATAGCATCATGAATTGACGAAAAATTTCACAATGGCCACGTTCAGCAGAATGTTCATTTTGCAACTGTTTAGAGTTTTCTGAACTGAGGTTGTTGCAGCATTTGCGGATAAAATATTTCAATCCATATTATTAAATTGATTAAATCTTCAGCAATTCAAATAAAAAAAAAATAGAGGAGAAGCTTTACGTGAATAGCATAAAAATATTTGAATAAACTTGGTATTTATTTACATTTATTTATCTATGTTTTAAAACCGACTGTTTCTTTTTAAAGCTCTGACATGAATGTGTAATATTTCATGTCGCGATGTTTTCAAATTATTATTTAGGAATAATTTTTCATTTTTACAAGAACATATATATATATATACGTAATATAATTTGATTTCTTCAGGTGCAATTATATTTCTTATATAATTAAATATTTCGAACATAATATAACTGAAATATTTTCCTCAATAATTTTACAGATATTCCGCTAAGATGATTCGTCATATCGCTGCTACTTAGCAAGATATTATTTAATTAAGATATTATTTAGAAATTAATCGGGCAAACAGTTACCAATATTTTATAAAAGAGATCATATTTCTCGCTAGACTTCGTCATATAAACGTTTTCCTATCGGGATAAAAAATCTGTCTTCGATCATGAAATTTGAAATTGCGAAAGTCTCGATTGCGAAATAGAAAACAGTTGATTGATACACGAGCGAATTTGCCGGGGTATTTTTACGCGGTGAGACAAAAAAGAGGAGAAAAAAAAAATGAGAGGATCGAAGAGTCCACGAGTGAATCCACGAATCGCAGCCCGCGACAGTTTCTCCCCTCCGCCTGGCGATATTATTCGTCGTACGTATGATCGGCGAGGAGAAATGCGACTGTTATGAGATCTCGTGGGAGAAGGTAAAAAGTGGTCGGTGCGACGGAGCGGCATGGGAGAGGCATGGGACTCCGGGGGTTATCTGACAAACCAGAGGTAATTTTTCCTCGGCGGGTACCTCGTTGAAGTCCACCAATGTCTGCACCTTATCCGCGACGAGCACGCAACAAACAGACACACACACCGATCAGTATCACCGTCACCAAGTTCGTTATAGCATTTGTGTATAGCATTTTTTAAAAATACATGTGTCTACGTGGTATGTACATAAGCTGATTCCCCCCCCCCCCC